>NC_143154.1:823067-910316 GCF_041381405.1 Jatropha curcas
CCAAGGTATATTTAGTATTATATGTCATGGTAATCATATTATTTTTTTTTACTAAATTATCAATAAAAAGCCTGAATTTTGAGAGTTTCGGTAAATTTAATCAAAATTTTTACTTTTGTTAATTACTATTTAAAAATTTTTTTTCTTATTAATTACGGCATTTATCTAGAGTCTATCAGTTTATTACTTATTTGAAATTTAAATTGACCTCATAACACGCGATACCTATCTAAATTCCATCGGTTTGTTGTTTATTTGGCTATCAATTGATCCTATTACACGTCAGCTCACATTCATGTGGTGTGACTATTCTTTGAGAAGACAAGTTTGATTCACGGGAAGTATATACATGTGGAGATGCAAAAATTTTTGTATCAATAAAGGGTTGGTCAAAATAATAAAAAATCATAATTTATGTAAGGATAAGAATAACAATTTAATTTTTAAGAAATGCTTAGTGGAATAAGAAATGCTTAGTGGAATAGTAAGAACATCACTCTGCCGATCAAAGGAAATTAACACCATTTGATTTTAAAAAAATAATAATAAAAATTTAAATTTGTATATGTAATTATCTTTAAACATAGTGTATGCCACCAAATTAATCTTTTGCGGTATGGTGGGAAGGGCATATCATATGCCATCATCTTCTTGTTTGGCTATAGTGTGTATAAATATGTGAGCTTTGAACCATGTAAGTTTTGCACTAATGAAGTGGGTCTTTCGTCATATCATTATAATGTTTCTACAAACCCACCAATCACATGGACATATGCTTGTGCATTTAGATAACGATAGTTATTAGGATAAACTTCAAAATAAAATTAAAATTAAAATTAAAATAAATGCAAACCACTGCCTAACTTATGCATTTAAATGTTTACGAAGATATTTTGTTCAACTATTTTATATGGTTGATAGCTGATTCGTATCTAAGAATTGAATTTTAGGCATTTAGGAAGCTTTTAAATTAGCAATTGATAGTTGATAATTGATAATAAGTTGTGATTCCATTAGCTATGTTTTGGAGTTTTTTTTTATATGACTGATAGTTGATTTGTATTTATATTATATTTGAATTTTATTAATAGCATAAAAAATATTATTAAATAAAATTACTAATATTTTATTAAATAATATTTAAAAATTTAACTATATTTTTATTTATATTATATAATAAAATAAGAATAATATATTTACTTTAAAATTTTAAAATATATATACATAATATATAAAAATAATCATAGCTTAAATTATCACTTTATATTTCAATAGAAATTGCTATCAAAATTTTATTAAACATCAATATGCATCGGCTAATCGCTATCAGCTATTAGTTGATATGAACAGCTAAATTAAACAATCTGTAAGATCTATATACCTCCACCAATATTGTATAATATCTTTTCTTTTATTTCTAAAAAGAGAAAAAGGAGGAAAAAGAGAACACTAGTCCTGGATGAGTCATTAGAGCTACACATGACCCGTTCTAATTTGACTTAAACCAACCCAACCTAACCTTGTAAGTTTGAAGATATAATGGATTGGGTTGGATGAGTCATCTTTATAATCTACAGCTTGGGTTGGATCACGGATTCATTAGATAAACCCGCAGATCTAACTCAACCCGTATGTACAATTATGTATTATTCGAGTTAATTATTTGTTTTGCAATTTTGGATATAAATATTAAATTGTTTACATATTTAGTGATTTTTAAATTATTGCTTTTTTCTTTAATATAAACTTATTTTGAATTTAATTCGAAAATTTAATTTTGGTTGTTATTTCGTATTGTTATTAAGAAATTTAATTTTAATATTATTATTGCAATATATTTAATTATATATAACTTCCAAAACAAAATGAAATAACTCGATGATATAATTCAAATTGATGGTTATCAAACAATAAGGGACAACTTTCCGCTTTGAATAACATTCACAAAATCGGTGATAATCTTTGTAATGGAGTATCTCTCACGCCCTGCATCTTTTACGAAAGATAGGAAGACCAATCAAATCAGATCGGACTGATTTACAATCAACTTCACATTTTTATCCTCATTTTTATAGTCATTGGAAGGACATAATTGTAAAAATATTCCCAAAGCAAACAAGGCTAGCTTTAGTCTCTAAACTTTGGATTGGATCAATTAATGTCCTAAATCAGACCTTGCTGAAGGTCTAAGCCCAGTCAACAAATTAGCTTATTATCCACTTAGTTGGACAAAAATGTTGGATCCAATTCAAACCACAATAACCTAAATATTCAAAAAAAAAAAAAAAAAAAAAAAAAACTTAATTGAGATATCGAATATTCAAATTTATGCATTAAGATTCTTTTACTATTGGAAATTTATGAAGATATATATAAATTATTTGAATTTCCACTACACTTAGCCATCAATTAATCATGAAAAAAAAATGTAAAGCTCAAAATTATACTTTCATCAATGTAAACTTTTGGTTAAATTTTTTAAAACCTTAATTATAATTTAAATCACATGATAATTGTGGTAAAAAAAAATAAATAATATGAAAATTGATGATGATTTTAAAATTATTATATCGTTATTAATGAAATCTTGAAATAAATAAAATTAACATATCAAGTTCTAGTCTTTTAATAAAATTCTATTTAATCAAATGTTCGATTAATTTTGAGAATAATTTAATATCATTTAATTTTTGTGGATATTAACCTAAAGGCATATTATGAAAAATAAGCAAAAATTATAATTTAATTTTATTAATTAAAATTTTTTAATTCATGTGTATGTGAAATCATGAAATGAATTATGAGAGGAAGGAAATATTATTTTATAATTAATTATTATCATTGTCTAATATAATCTAAATATGGACTTAAGTTAACTAAACATGGAAAGGACTTCCATTGGAAAGTGAAGACGCTATCCATAAATTAATCACGGCAAGTTAAAGACCGGTTCCTATCCTATCAGAGAAACCGTGTTGCGCCCAAACTTGACAAAGGCTCTTGCTCCACCTTATCCTACTCTAATTTTCTTATTTCTATCTTCAAATTTTTTTTTTCAAATCATAGTTATCCAAACTCTATTACCAGTACTGCGTAATCCGGTTTGGGGTTTAGTTACAGTTAAAGATATCTGCCCTTTCCTGCAGGACCATTTAGTGGCGATTGAAACTCTTCCCAAATGCCTAACCTGCGTTGACAACCGAGCCACAATCCGTGTGTATTTCATTTTCACAGTTTATATATATATATATATATATATATATATATATATATATATATTTTTTTTTTTTTTTGTTGTATGTAGTGAAAGAAAATTATGGTTTTACATCTGTATTTGTCATAAATCTGACTCTCATTAATCCAACTCTTATGAATAATGAAGAACAACTGATTCTTAAAATTAAAAATAATGACTCAATTTATCAATTAATCCTATTCTGATCTTTTTTTAAAAAAAATAAGTTTTATTCATTTTTTTCCGATCGGTCCAGCCTGTCGAATTTCTTCTCCTACGTATAAAGATACAGAGTTTTCTATGGAAGATACGCTAAATCAATGGAAGATGAAGTAGTCAGCCTCCCTTGTTGAATTGAAAAGTCATAGGTATCCAAAACGCTACTCTGTCAATTATCTGTCTATATATTGCCTTTCTTTTTCATTATTCTCACCACAAAAATCATTTGAAAAATATGAAGTTGTACACTTTTATCCTCTTCACTTTAGCTTCGTTCTTGGTTGAAACTTCAGCAGAACAATGTGGAAGACAAGCTAATAATGCTCAATGTCCAAACGGGTTATGTTGTAGCCAATTTGGTTGGTGTGGCAACACACCTGAGTACTGTGGTGCTGGTAATTGCCAAAGCCAGTGTCCTGGCAGCGGCAGTGGCGGTGGCTCAACCCCTACACCAACTCCTAGCGGTGGTGGTGGAGACGTTAGCAGCATAATTACTCCAGCTCTTTTCGATCAAATGCTTAAGTATCGAAATGACCCAAGATGCCAGAGTAATGGATTCTACACTTACAATGCTTTTATTTCTGCTGCAAGGTCCTTTAATGGCTTTGGCACATCTGGAGATCTTGATACGCGTAAAAGAGAGCTTGCCGCTTTCTTGGCTCAAACTTCTCATGAGACTACAGGTTAGTTAATGTACCCTGTACAATCTCTCCTTATTTTTTTCTTTGTTTTGGATATGTAGTCTATGATGCACCGAAAGTCCTGGCCATGGGAGCTGCCGAATCGTTTTTCCCTGTCTGTTTTCCTTATAAAATACCATTTTTCCGTATAAAATTATATTTTAAACGTCTTCATTTCTACTTTCGTAGAACATAGTTTGTGAGGATTGTTAATTTGGGTATGTTCACAGGAGGATGGCCAAGTGCACCAGATGGACCATATGCATGGGGATATTGCTTTGTTAGGGAAAATGATCGTCAAACTTATTGTTCATCAAGTGAATGGCCATGCCCTGCTGGTAGACAATACTATGGCCGAGGGCCAATTCAACTCACTCAGTGAGTTACAATTTTCTCTGTCTATAGTTTTTTTTTTAAGCGACAAAATTATACCACGGATTAGTTTTTTTTTTTTTTTTTTTCTGTCTATAAACCACCGATGTTCGAAAGCCCATTAGATTCTAATTACGTTCAGTTTAAATATTGTTTGACCCATATAGTAGCAATTTTCATTTTTAAAACTCGGACTTGAGACCTTTATACTTTAGTTTAATCCATAGGTAAGACAATAAATTTGGTCTAAGTAAATATTTTTTATTACCTAATGCGGATTATTGTAACATATCTTAGAATGTGCATGTAGTTCTTATTTTTTAGAGCTTTCCTCTCCTTGTAAAACACAAATTCAGACAATGGTTGATTGTGACTGTTGACTGTTGACTTGTTGACTTTCTCAGCAACTACAACTATGGGCTAGCGGGTAGAGCTCTTAGGGAAGATCTAATAAACAATCCGGATTTGGTAGCAACCGACCCGGTGATATCATTTAAGACAGCCATATGGTTTTGGATGACCCCACAGGGAAACAAGCCATCAAGCCACAACGTTATCATTGGACAATGGACACCGTCTGATGCAGATAGGGCAGCTAATAGGGTCCCAGGCTACGGTGTGATCACCAACATAATCAACGGAGGACTTGAGTGCGGACAAGGTGCTAATGATAAGGTGGAAAGCAGAATTGGGTTTTACAGAAGATACAGTGGCATTTTGGGAGTGAGTACAGGGGGAAACCTGGATTGCTACAATCAAAGGCCTTTTGCTCCTTAAGGCATAACCTATTTTTGGATCCAAACATATTCCATATCCACTAATAATAAATGAGTAATTCTATCAATATCTTCTAATAAAAATATTATTTTTAATTGTTATTTTTTTTTTTAATTTTAATTACTTTTGTTATGGGCCATACGAGCAAATTGAATAAATAGAATTTTTATTTAATAGTTGTGATCTTACGAGTTTGTACATTGAATAGATGAATTTTACAAATTAAAGCGTATTAATTATTAATATATTTTTCATTTTTAATATTGCCAAACTTATATTCATCGAAATCTCAAAAATATTTGAATTAATGGTTGATGTTAATTAAGAGAACAAAAATTGTTTGTAATGTTTGAATTTTCTATTATTGTTATACAAGTACGTGATTGTTATTTCTCTTATCAATAATACTGTTTCTCTGTCACTACTAAATGAATAAATAAATGAATATTATTTTTTAATTGTTATTTTTTAATTTTTAATATGTGGCAGTTTTAGAGCCGTTTGATTTTAGTTCGATTTCAATTTAATGATTAAGTTAAATAACTTTTTTCAATTTTTTCTTAAAATTTTTGATTCTTTTAGTTTTGTATCATGAATAAATAAATAAATAAATAATAATGGTGATGCTAATAATAGTAATGAAAATTTTAAATGATTTTAGTAAAAAATCTTAACATTTATTTAAAAAAATTATAACAAAATAGAAAATAAATTGAAAGTTTCATTGATAGTTTTTAATTTAAATAATTTTTATTCTTTTCTTTTATAGTTTCGAACAACAGCCATTGGTTTCATTTATAAAAAACAAGGAACCGGAATTGAACCATAAGCATATGGTTATGCTATGGTCTATAATCTAGAACCATTGACCATGATTTTATTCCAAACCAAGGTATGCTTAGAAATAGAATAAATGTCAAGTAATTGTTATTTAGACTTGAATCCATAATAATTTATACATAATACAAATCTCATCTTAATTGCGAACTTTTTTTTTTTTTCCAATGAGATATGCTATATATTAACATAGGGGTGGCTAAAATTCGGTTTTCGGAACCAGAACCATCGGTTCCGAACTGATGGGAACCGCAATCAGAACCGGTGTGAACCGGAACCAGAACCGGTCTAAATCATTTTGGTTCTGGTTCCACCAATTTTGGAACCGTGAACCGGCGGTTCCAGCTTCAGTCGGAACCAACGGTTCTAATTCAATCTGAAACCGGCCGGAACCATTTAAAAATCGGTCGGAGAACCCGCCGGAACCGTCGATTTTGAAACCATTGAGAAACCGGAATTAAAACCGTTCAGTTCCAAACCGAACCGAAACCGTAACCTATATTGACAAACTTGTGGAGAGGCGAAGGGGAAGTCGAAAAAAACTTATTTATACCGAGTCATATAAATTTTTTTATCGAAACGAGGATAATCTAACCATACACTTGAAAAAAAAAAAGAGATAAAATAGAAATAATTTTTAAAAAATTCTTGATTTAGTTGCTTTGGTCCATGAATGGAGTCATGGACTCAGTCTAGGCAAATAATTTTCTTTAAAGTCTGCCTTTTTATATTTAATCTTAGCTTCGTTCCTACCCGACCGGACAACAACCTTATCACTCAAGATAGGCATCATTCATCATTTAATAATTGTGGGCAATTCAGAATAGACTGATATGAACAAGAAATTTCGTGGAAAACACACAATTTTTTCGATCTTTTAAAAGATTAAAGCTTATAGCTTTTTCTTCATTTCTTTCTTTCACTAGTGTATGCCTTTGTCAAATCAAAACATATGTAGCAAAAGAAAACAAAGAATCCTCAGGATTGTCTATTTTCAATAATAAATAATACTCTCTCTTTAAATAAAATTTGTTTCGTCTCAGAAGTAGCCAAGAAAGAAGAAGGAAACCACAGCTACAGTCATCAATGTAGGTCTATTCTCCCCTTTTGCAATTTTCAATTCTCGTACTTGGCTGTAGCAACTAAGTGAAGAATAAACTATGGTCCATTCACGTCAATGGTCATCCAACAAAACCGCGTGAGACCCACTGCTTGACCCTTTTTTGAATTGAATTTCAATTTTCTTTTTATTACCCTAATCATTCTTCTTTCAACTTTTCATTTCATATTTGTACACATATGTTTATATATATGGAGGCTTTTCATTGCTCTCTTGTCTTGTGCACTTATATGCCAACTTAATTTCATACTCAGAAGTTTATGTATCACCTTCAATGGAGTTTGGACAGCTTCCTGAAGTTTATGTATCACCTTCAATGGAGTTTGGACAGCTTCCTGGCTTCAGGTTCCATCCAACAGAAGAAGAGCTCTTGGATTTTTACCTTAAGAAGATGGTTTTAGGAAAACATTTTTGTTCTAATATCATTACTTTCTTGGACATATATCACCATGCACCTTGGGATTTACCAGGTAATTCATTAAGGATTATATATATTCTTCGGTTTATTGCATTCATAGATATTCTTAAACTAGTTTACCCATCCATTCGGATTATATTATTCCATTTGTTTACAGCTATAAATGAGCTAAAACACTTGTATAGACTTATCTACACTCGGTGAATAGGCTCACCTATATGTCAAAAGAATCACAAATAATATTTTAATTCAAACGAGTGTCTTTCTGGTCATACAATAAAAAAAAAAAAGATAAAATAATATTTAAAAATTTTTTTTTTTTTTATTTAACTTGGTATATGAGACTACCCGTACATCAAATACAGACAAGTATTTTCTCCTAGCTATTTAAGGAGCTATTGATTTATTTAATTTAATTAAATTGAACTATTACTAATTAGTGCATATGACATTTTAATTATATCCTAATCTACTGCCATAAATACAATTATAGGGCTGGCAAAAACAGGGGAGAGAGAATGGTATTTCTTTGTCCCAAGAGAAAGGAAGAATGGGCATGGCGGAAGGCCCAGCAGAATTACTGCAACTGGTTATTGGAAGGCAACTGGGTCGGACCGGCCCATCCGGTGCTTGACGGATCCGAAAAGGTTATTGGGTCTTAGAAAGACTTTGGTTTTCTACACTGGGAGAGCACCAAAAGGCTGCAAAACTGATTGGGTCATGAATGAGTATAGATTGCCCACTGCCTGCTCCTTACCTAAGGTTTGAAAGATTAAAATTATACTCTTAAGTAAAGTTTTCTAAAATTAAAGATAAAAATGCTAAGCCATTCGGGTGATAATTTGATTGGTCTTCTTACTTATGTGAGAAGTGCGAAGTCTTGGGTTGGACTCCTCCCTCGACCACAGTTATTTCCACCAATTTAGTGAGTCAAATGAATGATTATTCGTGTTTTGTAGCCCTAAAAATTTAAGAGGAAAACCTTAAATACTAAAATAGTTATGATTACAAAATTCCTATAATTTTGATTTGTATTTCTTGCAATTTTTTTTTGTTAAAACGTGTTAGATTTTATTTTTTGTTTTAATTAATTTTAAAAAATTATTAAACATATATTTGCCCCTCTCAACATACAAACATATTTGGTGCAGGACATAGTGCTCTGCAAGATATACCGAAAGGCAACGCCATTGAGAGTGTTGGAGGAAAGGGCAGCCATGGAAGAGGTTATGGCATCCCAAATTACATCTTCATATCCTCTACTAGAAGAGGATGTTTATTCTTTCTATAACCAACAAATGAACTTTATGCAAGATTTTGTGGAGGAAGTAGAAGAAAAGTAAGTGGCAATACTAAAAGGAAGAGGAGGACATCAACTAAAATTTTGAAATTTAGTTTTCTTCTTCTTCTTCCCAAACAAGTCCACTTTCAAAATGGGTCATCAATCCTATGTTATGTCCATTAGTTGCACCTCTAATCATGGTAATTAGTAAGCAAGCAAACCAAGTGGCCAATAAAAGATTGATTTGCCTATGAGAACGAGCGAGGATTAATCGGGCTTACCGTGAACTATTAAAATAGACACGGGTCTGAACATCTCATGGAAATATCCAAAAAAATAAAAATAAAAATAAAGAGTTCATTAATTCTAATATAATTTCTGCTTTTGTCAATTAGTCATGTAATGCAATTTCCTCTCTCTCCCTCTTATAGAGTTTTTTTATGGTTAACTCTTGGCTTGTAGGAGTATGTCCTCAAAACTAGTTTTTGCCTCTAATTGTGTTTTGGAGTGTATGTTAATTAAGTATGATTTAGTTAGTGGTTACTCTCCTTGTCTAAGAGTATGTGAAAATTTTTTGCTTTTAGGATAAGTTTACAAATGTAAAATCTCTTCTTGAATAGAAGTTATATAACATAGTATTTAATTTTAGTTATCTATTTAAGATTTATTATTTTACATAAACATTTCAATTTATATAATTAAACTTATTAAAAAATTTAACTTGAATATTTTAATTTACAATATTAAATCAATTAAATAACTGTTAGATGGTTTACGGTTCATTTCAAAAATTGTGGTAACACACGTCAAATCAAAATTTTTGAGAAGAAGAACCCTAAAAATTTTAGTTCCAAAAGATATAAAAAATGGTATTTTAGGAGCACAATAAGTTTCCCTCGAAATTGAAAGTGTCACGAGATTTAAGTGAAAAAGCTTGAAGGCAAGTTTATGTAATATGGTCTTGATAGATAAGATCGGGTCGGTTGCTACAGCATCCGGGTCATCCGATATAAGTTTATTTCCTTTCCTGCTGGACTGTAGGTGAACTGTCAATAAAGACAAGACCATGTGATGCTTTAAAGGTAAGGTGATAGTTATAAATGCAGGAAAGAATTGGAATTTAGAAGGATAAAGAATGGCTTTTCATTGCATCAATGCAATTAATAAGAGTGACTTCGGATGATAATTTACTGGTTCTAAGCCCACTGTAGAAGCAAATTTGCAATATTTTCTTTAATGAAAACTATTATTTAAAAAAAAAAAATAAACAGAACAGTGATAATATAATGAGATATATTAGAACTTACAAATGAACTTCTATGGATACTTAATTACTGGAAAATAAGACAACTTAACAACAAAACAACACCACAACCTGTCGATACAAAAGAGATTATCAGTGTTTGAGCTGCCGATCGAAAATGTCAGAATGCTATTAATATGGTGGGAACAATGTCAAGCTACTGTCAATCTCCAAGTCAAAAATCCGTAACTCGTTTCTTCCTCTGAAACAAACATGATTCCCCTTCTGACCAAGCAGGTCATTTGCAAAACAATAGAAAGACGTATCATCACCAATGAATAACACAAAATCTCCTTGTTTAGCTTGTAAATGTTGCATAGAAGTGGATTATTGTCTTCATAAACAGGAAATATTTCATAAATATTTTCTATCAAGAATAAATCCACAACCAACTCTATCAAGTGAACATAAGCGGAAAGGTAATAAATGACCAATATCTGTAATCTGAAAATTCTTGGGATCAGTACTGTTATAGTCAATTCATTAACATCAACAGCATAGAATTACCCATCGGGAAAAATAATATCAGTAAATATACACTTCTCATTAACATCATTAATACGATGTTCATGACTAATATTAGTCCATTTTTCAACTCCAATTTTCCATATTTGTAGATTCACGTCCTGATCCAAGATAATCACTGCAAATCCATCTCCAATCTTATGAAAAGATGAAGAAACAACTCTTCCTTTATATAATTAATAACTACATTGTTTTTACCTTTGTCAGGAAACTCATTTAGTCCCTAAGAATTGCCAATCTCAGAAACTTTATAATCCAACATGTTGAAAAACTTTGGGCAACTCATCATAAACTCCATAGCAATAAACGTTGGATTCTTCCAATCCATGTGATGGGAATCGAGAGAGTAGGGTTCTAAGAACAAACTTACCAGATTTTAGCTCTTCAGCTTTAATAATCCAAGTCTTGGTGGGGTTAGCTAATTTAGAGGTTGGATAGAGTAAATTGTGGATTCAGTGAGGATAAGATGGACATGATCGACGTCAAACATATTCATATATTGATTGGGAACATTAGGTAAAGGGAGATGTAGAGACAGAGATTTTGGAGGAAGACGGATAGAAGAAGATCGCCATGAAGAGCAAACAGCGCGAAAGGAGAGTAGGTCTATGGGAGTGTCTAAGAGCTTGGAGATGGTGAATAAGAGTTCTGCTTGAAGGTTGGACCATTTAGGTAAGCGATGGGAATCCATTTCTAAATTAGCAGAAACAAGATTGTGCAGTTGTTATGTGAGGTGACACTTATATATAAATGCAGGGAGCAATTGGAATTTTAAACCACCGAGACTTTATTATCAGATACCAGTCTAATCCAGACTCGGAAGGCGTAATCATAGTTAAGATTCTTTGCTCCTCTCTGCAGGTGTGTTTAACATGGATTGAACCCGAGAGCTCTTCCTACATACCCAGCGTGCGTTGCCAATTAAGTCACAACCAGTAGATAAATAGTAATAATTTTCTTGAAACTCAAATATTTGGTAGATGAAGATTTCTTAACTAAATTTAAGATGAGAGAGATTTTAATATTAGTGAGATTCTTGACAGTTTCATTGTTGCATGCTGTATAAATTAATTAACCCTCGTTTATCTATCTAATTTATCTTGTTATCGGATCTTGAAACCTCACTTGATTGAGTAACAAATTCCATTTTTTCATAACCATTAACCATCTCATAAATTAAGAAAAAGAAAATTTCTATTTACCTTTGTATTTCTTTAAAATTTCCTGCATATAATCTTCAGGAGCCATCTAATATTCTATTTACCTTTAATATTTTCTGCACATATAAATTATTTCTAATGGCATATCAATGGTGAAGTTGTATTTAACATATAGAAAATTATAATAGAAAAATTATTATTTACATGTGCATCAGTGGAATCCAATTAGGGTTTCGTACCGATATTAGTATTTCCGATATTAGTATTTCCGCATGAAATCTAAAGATCAAGGTAAAAGTTATTGGAAACAAAAATAACTAAACAGTTCAGGAACTAAAAAATTATTTTTTGATTTCATTTAGGAGGTATGTAAACTTTGTGTATTGTCATTAAAAGCTGATTATAATTCAAGCTTATAACTTTTTAACTTTGAGATACATGGTCAACCAAACCTCTTCTCCGAAAGACCATTTTATCCCCACCCATTATTTATTACATATTAAGCATTATTTATATTTAAATTAAACATCTAGCAATGCTGACATGGCAGCAGTTTAACTAGAATTTCTATTGACCAAAAGGCCTTTGGTTATAGCAGTCCAAGTTATTGCCATAACCCACTTTGAAAATGTCACAGTATCTCTTATAGAATCCGATACGACCTTCCACTCGCGGGTTCGACCCTTTACCGCATTCGACACCACCGTTAATTATGTTGGTGATGACCCCATATCCGGGAACCCGACCCGCTTGTGTGTCTGAGGCAGATGGTTTCCATTGGCCAGTAATGACAGCGTGGCATGATGGTTTTGGTGACTGTGGGGTCATCCAGAACCAGAGAGCAGTCTTGAAAGATATGGTCGGGTCGGTTGCTACAGCATCCGGGTTGTTTAATAAGTCTACGCCTATTGCCCTTCCTGCTGGACCGTAGTTATAGTTGCTGCATAAGTCAAAGTCAATAGTCATGGATATATTTTTATATATATTTGATCCTTAATTTTAAACCTAATGATTAATTATTTGATTTGAATACAATAGTTTTTTTATACTTCCACAAATTATCTAGGCCGTGTCCGTTTTTAAGTTCGCGGTAAACCCAATTAATATTTACTTGCTTTTAAAGATAAAAGAGCTAACAAGGAGAAATTTGTATTACGAGGATCGAATTCTTAACTTAAATCATAGCTATCAACTCCGCAAGTGTTTTTTTCCACCCGAGTAATTGAATATAATAGTTAGTATGCTCAATTAAAAAACTCGAATAATAAATATTAACTACAAATAAAATAATAAATAATAAATTGAAATTGTTAGGACTATAAATAAAATAATATTAATATCAAATTCAAAATCATATAAACAAAATAATTTAGTTCTTAGACTCTATTTTCAGTATAGTAAATAGAAATTCATTACTACGTAATAAATATTAACTTGTGCAAAAGTTGGTTATGGACCTCCTATCCTAATCTATGAAAAGCATTTATGTGGTAAGAGAAGTAGAACTTACTAAGAAATTTGGATGGGACCTCGTCCATAGTACTTCTTACCAGGAGCACATGGCCATTGTTGATTTGCAACACAGTAATCTCCTGGGTTGCCTTGTTCTTGTTTGAAGCAATAACCCCAAGCATATGGACCATCTGGTGCACTAGCCCACCCACCTTCGCAAGTCCAAAACATGACAGAAAAACTTAGAGCATGACAGAAAAACTTACTACACTAACTCACTTGAGATGATGATAACAAGAGGAATATACATATTCCTGATGTTTGAAGTGAGTTATTCAAGAAAAGTGAATTATTTGTCAACTTGGAAATTAAGAATACGTAAAAACCTGTAGTTTCTTGTGAAGTTTGGCCCAGAAAAGCAGCAACCTCTCTTTTACGAGTGTCAAGATCACCCGTCGTACCGAAAGCTCCGAATGATTTAGCAGCAGCAATGAAAGCGTCGTAAGTGTAAAACCCTTTTGCAGGGCAATTACCATCGTTACGATGCTTTAACATTTCATTGAACGTTTCTCGGCTAATTAGCGAACTAACGTCAGCCAAGACTCCTGACATAGAGACAAAAGATAAAAGAATTGCTAATGCTCGCAACATCATTTCTGATTTTTGCTTTCTGTTGATGAGTAACTGGTTTTGGTTTGTTAATGAAACTGGGAAGCAAGTGTTAGGTGTTATTTATACAGAAGGGAAGGTGGGAATATTGATTGGGGAGACGTCTCAATCTAGTTTAAAGACTAGATAGTAATTCTCTCTCTAATTGATTACTCTAAGTAAAGGGGTTTGAATATTCAACTGCGAAAGGCATTAATTTAATTTATTTAATCCTTCTAAAAAATTAGTTTCGATGTCATCATTCACAATTCTTGCAAATTTGCATCATCCCTGTAGACTTTTGTACAAGATTAAGCGTGTTATCTTGTAAATTTATACTTCCTCCGTCCCAAATTACAAGTTTATTTTGAATATTTAAAAAAAATAGTAATAAATAATATATTTTTAATATTATTTTTATTTATATTAAATACAATGTATAACTATATTTATAAGTTACTTTTGATTTTTGAGTTAAAAGTTAATTTAATCAAATTATTCTTATATTTATTATAATTTAAAAGAATTAATTATTTTATTAATTTTATGCAAAAAAATCAAGACAACTAATTTTTCTATCTCTAATTAAAATAATATTTCAAAAAAAAAAAAAAAAAGTAAAATCGCTGATGTGATTTTATTTTATTGGGTGGTTCTACGGAATTTCTCTCAAGATAAACAGTCAATGTCAAAGTTCAAATAGACCGCTAACTTTAATTGACCTCTTTTTGATAAGGTTGGGGGAGAAGTTAGGCATCAGAATCCCTTAGGTTCAAATTAAAATTTACTCTATTTTTGACAAATCAAAACCGCTTTAGAACCATCTATTCAAATAAATTAAATTCATTGAAACTAGCAATTGTAAATGCTGGTTCAAGTTCAAGGAGAAGACAGAAAATGCATCTTCAATTTTTTAAATTTCCAATCGAAAAAGGATAGTCAATTTTGTAATTATTTAAAATAAAGGTAGACAGATAATTTAATTATTTAAATTAATTTACAATTCTTAATTAAATATGGAAAGAAGATTTAAATTGAATAAATAATTAAATATGGAAAGTAAATTATTATTAATTATTCTATTTTGAATTATTAATCATATATAAAAAATCAATTTTGATTTATAATTATACAAAATCAAATATACAAAGATAATTATTTAATTTTTAATTCTTAATCAATTATTATAATGCCTTGAAACCATGTAACTTATTTTGTGTACTATATTTTGTTTAATTAATCAAGGAGTTCATAATTTTTAATAATGTTAGATTATCTATAAAAACTAATTTATAATATATAAATTATATTGATTTTTATGAAGAATTGTGAGTAGAATCAAATAAACCTTTGAATAAAAGAACAAGATTGTATTCGGTAATAACTTTTTAAGTAGCTTTTAAATTTTTGACTGGTCAAAACGCTAAACGCTACTTAAAAAGTTGTTCAGTATTATCTTGTATTTTTCTTAGTTAATTTAAATTTAGTAAAATATTAAAAAAAATTTATATTATCTTGTAGTTTAATTAAACTCATCCTAAATTCATGTGTATTTTTTTAAAATAACCCATATTATATATTTAGATAAAATATTCATTTGATTTTTTATTTAATTATATATAAGTAATCTTTGAATTAATTAAATTTTAATGTTAACTGGAATTAATCCTATCTATTCTAGATTGTTTTCAATAATTCTTATAAATATAATTTTTATATTATTTACTTACAGAAACTTTTAAATAAAGTTTATTTAATTCGAATCTTCTGAACTTATTTTAGAGATTATATTATATTAAGTGAAAGTCTATATATTATAAATTTTAAAATATAGGATTTATACATTGGAATTTATCTATTCTTTTCAATATATTTTTACAAATTTTCTAAATGAAATATTGACATGCATCACACACATATATATATTATAATAAAATTAATAAAATTGGATATTAGAGGTATATATGTAAACGTGTGATGATATTGGAGGTCTCTAACAATACAGAATTTAATAAAATTAGGTTGTAAATAATTTTTCCATGTTCATTTTTCCAACTTGTTTTATAAGTTTGACAAATTTCACATTTCTTTTCTCAACTTTACATTATAATTACTAAATAAACATCATTTTTTTTCTGATTAACAAAATATTTTGCTATCATTTCTGTTTTTAGTGTAAACTATCGGTATGCGTTTGTCCATGTTCATTTTTCCAACTTGTTTTATAAGTTTGACAAATTTCACATTTCTTTTCTCAACTTTTACATTATACTTACTAAATAAGCATCGTTTATTCTTTTTTTGGTGTAAACTGTCGGTATGCGGACCCTATTATCAGGGACTAATTAAATCCGGCTTGAGGCTTAGTCAAAGTTAACACTATTCGCTTCTTTCTGCAGGTGTGTTTAGTGGAGATTGAATCCAAGAACTCTTTCCATATATCCAACCTGCATTTTCAACTGAGTTACAGCTCGTAGGTTATTTCTTTTTCTTTTTTTTGTAAAACAAATAAAGTGAAAGTGATATATATAAAAAGACTGAAATTAAAATAAAAGTTGAGAGTGATATACGCATACAATATAAAAGAAATTCAATTAAAAATATTATATGCTATTAATTTATTTAATAAATTTTTACACCATGTTTAATGGATTGTTTTCTTAATTTCTTCTTTCTTTTTCTCCCTTGCTTTTGATTATTTTATTCATTAAAGACTTACAATAAGTCTTTAAAAATTGGAAATTTACACCTTTAAACAAAGCAATTAAATTGTTGTAATTTTTGTTATTATTAACATTCTAATAATTAAGTTTAATGCTTGAATTTTCAGTTAATTATAAAAATAAAAAGAACATTTCCTTTTTGAGATCCTTATCAAAGTTGTATTGATAAAATTGGTTTATGAGATTTGCACCTTGTAAAGAATTTTCAACATAAAATGCAACTAATAAAGTGGCTGACCTAAAAATTGCTGAAATTTTATCAGTTAAATATGATTATTTAAATAGTAGCTAACCTAAAAAAATATATATATATTTTTACTCTGATATTTATATATTTTTTTTTTCGATAAAAGGAGAGCAAAGCTCAAGAAATTACAAGTAAAATCTAGAGTGAGCTGCATGTATTTTATGGTCTTGATTTGATTCAAACCGAACCAAACCGACAGTTTGCTCAGTCCTAATCACAAGTACAAATTATTAACATTAAACTTTCTTCAGTGAGCTGTAATGAAATGGAAAGTAATATAGTTATTTGTATTTTTAATACAAATACTTCATTAGAGGTGGATTTAATTATATTAATTATATTACATTATATTCCTTTACTATTTAACAAATGGGATATAAGTGTATATATCTTATTCAATGAATTAATTTCTATTCAATGATATTGTTATCATTTATTACTGAAATTCCAAATGTGAGGAAAAAATTCCACATTGAAAATGTATGAACATAGTAAGTGACATGTAAGTGAATGAAGGCTCATAACCCATTCTTTAAGATTTTAAGTTAAAATTACAAGACTTATGAATTTTTTTGTGTAAACTATTGGTATTCGGACTCTGTCACCAAATACCGTCAAATTCGGCTCGGGACTTAGTCACAGTTAAAACTCCTCAATCCTCCCTGTAAATGTGTTTACTGGGAATAAAACCCGAGAACTCTTTCTACAAGTCCAATTTGTATTGTCAATGAGTCACAACCCATAGATATAAGACTTAGAATTTGAAAATTTGACATCAGATTGGGTTTATGGATGAATCGATATGAGTTAGAGCAGATCTTTAATGTTAAATTTTTCCTAAGTATGATTTGTTTCAAAAAGATTGATAGAATTTTCAAATCTAACATTAAATTTAACAATATTATAAGTTAATAAAACTAAGAAATATATCCTACTAAAAAAAACAAGAAATTTATATATAAGCTAGTAAATTTCAATATTTGACATTAATTTTATATTTAGTTGAAACATAAAAAATTATGAATTCTTTATTAATTTTACCAAAAATTAATTTTAAACCGGAACAAAGACTAATTAGACCCTTCAACCTGTTTTGAGGGGTCAAAAGGTTTACCCCTCAAATTGTTTAAAGGGATTAAAATGGTCATACTTGACATTTTGGGTCAATTTAATCCCATAAACTTGCTTAAAATGATTAAATTTAGCTTTAAGTATTTGCTAGGCTTGTAATATTGGAACTTTGTATAGAAATTTTTTAAAACTATTGCTGGGATTGAACTATATAATTTATTAAAAAATAATCAAAATTAACTGATAATCTTTAGTTCAAAAACATATCTTAATTTGAATAGTTTTTTTTTTTTTACCGAGTTTATTCCATATGAAATCCAAAATTCTCATGGAACATATTAAAGTTGTAATACATATTTTGTGAATTTCCTATGCATCGGAAGAAATAATACTTTTATGAAATTTAAAATTGTATTTAAAAGTGTTGAAAAAGTTTGATATAAGTATCTTTTGTGTAGAACAAGAAGAAATACAAGTCATCTTATTGAATTGAATCAATTAATCGATTTGCAAAAGTTAAAATAAGTTTAGGAGATAAATTTAAAGTGTCATAGTTGATTTTTTTTTAATCATTTTAAATAAAATTAGGACTAAATTAGACTAAAATGTGATTTTTGTCTTTTTAAACAAGTTCAATTGACCTTTATTCCTTTTTGAAACCCCTAACCATCAACCTTTCGCCTTTGGCTAGTGGAGGTTAGCATCAATGCGGCGTCGTTGTAATTCTACATCCTCTCCAACTCTGTAAAACCCTAATCGAGCAATCACGAGCCAAAACCCTCGACGAAGAAGGAGAAGCAGACATGGGGAAAGTCCCACCTTCATTACGTTCAGCTATTTCAACATCACTAGTAAAAAAGCCTGCTCCAATCCCCTCAGAATTCTCATCTCCTTCCGATAAAACCCATTACTTTCCCAAGAAAAAACCTTCTCAACTTTCCAAGAAAATCCAAGTTCCAGCCTCTCCGACAACCCAGCAACGAAAGCCTCTTTTCAAGTCTCCAGAACTCAATGAAGCCAAGAAACTTTTTAGTTCCTTTATTTCCACCACTCAAACTCCTCTCAACAACCGCATCCACAATTCTTTCCTCCAATCCTATGCTTCAATCTCCACCGTTGATAACTCCATTGCTCTCCTCCACCACATGACCAAAACTCTTCCTTCTTTTACACCTGATCGATCCACTTACCATATTTTAGTGTCCCAGTCCTGCAAAACACCTGATGCTTCTCTCTCCTCTGTTCACCAGACTCTCAATCTAATGGTCAATAATGGGTTTAACCCCAATCGAGTAACCGTTGATATTGCTGTGCGATCTTTATGTTCCGTTGGCAAAGAGGATGATGCTATTGAATTGGTAAAGGAATTATCTTTAAAGCATTCAAAGCCCGATACTTTCACTTATAATTTTCTTGTCAAGTGTTTGTGTAAGTGCAAGGCACTGACTACTGTTTATAGATTTATTGACGAACTGAGAAGTGCTTTTGATATCAAACCTGATCTTGTTACTTATACTATATTGATTGATAATGTTTGCAATTCTAAGAATCTTCGTGAAGCTACAAGATTGGTTAGTGTATTAAAAGAATGTGGATTTAAGCCTGATTGCTTTGTTTATAATACAATTATGAAGGGTTATTGTATGTTAAGTAAAGGGAGTGAGGCTATTGAGGTTTATAAGAAAATGAAAGAGGAAGGAGTGGAGCCTGATCTTGTTACTTATAATACAATGATTTTTGGGTTATCGAAATCTGGGAGAGTGAGTGAAGCTAAGAAGTATTTGAAAATTATGGTGGAATCGGGTCATTTTCCTGATGCAGTTACTTACACGTCATTGATGAATGGATTGTGTAGAAAAGGGGATGCGTTGGGTGCATTGGCATTGCTAGAGGAGATGGAAATGAAAGGGTGTAGTCCAAATTCGTGCACATATAATACTTTGCTTCATGGGTTGTGCAAGGGAAGATTGTTGGAGAAAGGCGTTGAATTGTATCAGCTGATGAAAGAAGGTGATATGAAGCTCGAAACAGCTTCTTATGCAACGTTTGTTAGGGCACTTTGTAGGGAGGGTAAGGTTGCAGAGGCTTATGAGGTTTTTGATTATGCAGTAGAGAGTAAGAGTCTAACTGATGTTGCTGCTTACACAACATTGGAAAGTACACTTAAGTGGCTGAAGAAAGCCAGAGAGCAAGGGCTTGCTGTTTAACTGGTATGTTCATTTTTACATTATTAGTTAACTTTGCGACAACAGTTCATGTTATTTTCCTCTATCTTGATTCTGGTAATTAATTAATCTCAGACTAACTTAATTCATATGTTTGGAAAATTGGCCAGTTAATCCTAACTATGCTGAAGTTGAACCTCTGTCCTGCCTTTGCTTGTTAGTTGAAAATTTTTGATCTCATTAACGTTTCTGGAATGACTAGGAGGATAAATAACACAGTTTATTAGTTATATTATTTTGATGTTGATACGAAAGAAAGACAACATCAGAAACTGTAATGTTATACAAATGTACAGAGGATAAACTTTTAGTTAGTCTATCCAGTAATTAGGCAAATTCCATTTAGACAAATATATCAAGGGCCAGATCGATGTGTGGATCAAACTTCTTGTTTTTATAGATCCTTTGCACTTGTTGGGATAGCTTGAGTAAAAAATATATTATGTGCAAAGCACTTGCTTGGAAATTAAACCAGTTGACTTTTGTTGTCATTTGGTTCTCTAGTTAATTTTTTAAATGATATGTTCTACTTGCATTACCTGATTACCTTTTTCTGATAATCAGTAACGGTTGCTACAGTTTTATGTTGATCGGGTCTTATACATAGGTCTTTACTGCTGATCAAACATAGTTCGTTTAATTCTAGCTCGGTGCTTCTCTACAATTTGTCCACTCAAACTGAGATATCTTGTCATCTAAACTTATTTTTTTATGAATAAATTTTGCAGTGTCATCCAAATTCTGTGTTGTTGTTGTACATCTTGTATTCCCTTTTTACATTAGTGAGAATTTCTAACGGTTAAAATTTTAGGATTTGGTCACTTTCCACTCTTTGCCTTTGATTTTTGTACCTTTAACGCTAGAAAATAATCATAATTTTGAACCTGGATAGATGTTTTGAATCTAGAAAATAATAATTATCTACCTTTAACGCTAGATAATTTAATTTAATTTAATTCATTTTAGCGGCTTTTGAACCTGGATAGATGTTTCTAGTTTGCTAGATGCTTTCTACTTAGCCACCATGGCTGCTCTGTGTTGGTAGCAAAAGCTTCCATTTTAATGCCCCACGGTTTTGACGCTGACATGACTCTATATGTACTGCTGCCATTTTTTTTTTTTTTTTTTTTTGTGCGTTTGTGTATTGAACATCTTATTGAAAAATATATACCCTGTTATTGCTAGTTCTACTGGGGCTAAAGATGATGGAAGTTATTATATAAGTGATGTATATAGTACTCCTTGAAGCTTCCTTGGCATTTAAAGTTGTGCTTGATGTGGAGAGAGATTTTGGCTGCCATTCATGGAAGATCTGTAGAAGCTGCAAAAGTGAATTTGGAAATTTGTCTTTGAAAAGACCTGTACTGCAGAGTTGGAGTTACCTGCATTACTGAGCATCACATTGACATCATTGGTTTCTCCTATTTATTGTTGATTAGTCTATATGAAATGACAGGTTGCATCATCCAGTTTTGTTAGAATTACATTCACATTTTATTCGGAATGCAATTCTTGTTCTCATATTATTGGGAAAATAAAGAAATAAAAATGTGATAAAGCAATAGTAAACAATGGCATGGAGAATTGATGCCAAGAAGATGTTTGAACATGTATTTAAGTACATTCAAAAAACAGTTGTAATGTTTCAACTAGTATTCCTTTTTCATTATCCTTGCTTTCAGTTGATCATTTAAAGGTAGCATCATGTGAAATTGTAGGTGAAAAATTTGTCAAATTGGGGACAGTTAACCAAATGGGTTTATCTTAATTCATTTATCCATATGTAATTGTTGGTGGGAGGTTCATCATCTAAGGCTCTAAACCCATCTTTGAAATTTAAAATAAAGAGCAAATAGATAGAGATGTATCGATTAGTATCTCATGTTTTGGGTTGTTGTGGTGCAGGATATTCATAATTATGATAGTTTGTTATGACAATGGGGATTCGTCAATGATTTGACAGCCTTGAATGTGGATAGTTTAGTCTAAGCATTCTTAACATGCTGTAATAGTTTAATTTTCTCTTGACTGGCTATATGGAATATTTATTCAACTGCTGTCTCTGAAAAGTTTTCGCACCCTCGGTGCCAAATGTCAACAAACATTTGACAATTGAAAATGGCTCTAGACCTTTTTATGTTGCTAGTTTGTCAAGGGAATAGCCAGACAATACATATAGCAGCCTACCAAAGAAACAGAAAAATATTTGAGCAGTAAAACTAGAATTGTCTTCATAGGATTTGTATAATTAATAAGTTCTAATGCATAAATTTGATCATTTTGAGCTATTATTTTTATGACTTTCAAAATTACATGGGAAATTTATTATAACCCTGTATTTTTATTTTCAGTAATATCTATTAATTTTACACTTTTATATTTCAATAATATCGAGTGTGTGGCGGAGTAAATAGGGCATGTGATACAAATATGGGCAAGCCTTTCTAACTAACAGCTTGCCTTCTTACCCTGACATGATATTGTTTTGTTTGTCGGAAGAAAATTAAAAAGAAAAGGAAAAATCCTTATTGTTGTCTTCTTGTCTCTCCATATCCCACATGAAATTCTTTGCCACGATACCAGTCCCCATGTGGTACACATTATTTCTACGGAATTCAGTGCCCGTATAATGGATTTGGAAATGTTTTTACTTTATATACACATGACTATAGGTTGTGAATGACTCCTGTTGAACGTGAATTGCTCGAGACTCGGTTTGAAAAAAATTCATACAAACTCATTTGATAAGTTTAATAAATTGAGTTTAAATTTATTTATCAAATTCATTTAATAAATCTGTTAACCTGAGGTTAGGGATAAGTATTCGATTAACCAAATTGAATTGGCTCGGTTTTATTTATCCGAATATGTTTTTATGGCATCTAAATCCCAAACTAAATGGTACAATAATCGATCCAAATGGAATTAAATCGGTTTGGTTCAATTTAGATTCAATTATTTCAAACTTAATTCAATCAGTTATATATAGTAACCAAATAAAAAACTAAACAGTTTTATATATTCAAATCGATCGGTAATCGAATTTTTAGAATAACTATCCAAATTTGACCAATTGAAAAAGTTTGGTTCGATTCTTAATTAGAAATAGAGAATTTCTCACCTTTATATGGGGCTGAGTATGTGAAAATTGAAGATATATTTTTTTTTCTTTTTTTTTTTAATTATAAATTATAAACGTGTCGAATTCGAGTTTGATTCTTCAAACTCGACTCGAGTTTAAACCCAACTCTCAAATCAAGGTTGAATTATATGAATCGACTACTTTACATCTAACGATAACTAATCCTTATACCATCATATAAAGTTTTCAGTATACATGTAAGGATGTAATTGAATAAAAATTTATTATGATTTATCAAATATAATATAATGCAAACTGTTGACCTATTTTGTTGTCCTTATTACTCCTTTTTCTCTAATATATTCTATACCTTTCTCTTAAATTAAACAGTTATTCAATGCCAGCCTTTTCTGTTCATAACCCAATTACAAGAACATGCATGATTGAATCTTTGATAAAGACAAAGGGCACAAATGATTAGGGAGGCAAAACGGCAAACGACCTTCACTTTCTAGTGTGGTTTGTTCACAATTTCACAACGACAATTCTAAATATTAAATAAAAATGCCCATCTCATTGCTTAAATATTGTTGGCTAAAGCCATTACAAGATCTTACAAAACTCCCTGACCCACATTTCCTTCACATGCCTAGCTCCTCCTTCCATTCATATAAATAGAATCAGAAATTAATCATAGCCATTCAAATCACCAATTCCAAAATTTGAGTGTTATATTCATCATTAAGCTAAATTAGGGTTTTCTAGTTTTCTTGCAATGGATTCTTCGCACGTTCCTGTTAGGTCAATTAGCTTGCCTTCTAGGTTACACCCAAGCTCTCTCAAAATTGAAGCAGAACTAACCAAGCTAAAATCTTGGGAATTATTATCTTCTTCTTCTACTACTACTACAAGTCGTTTAGGAGGTGAGACTATTCAAATAGCATTGACCAAGCTTGCAGAGTTGTTTATTTGCATTGAAGAACTCACTAACTCTCCTCAAAGCAAAAAAGCTCTTCACCATCAAAATTTAAACCAAGTTGAGCAAGTTCTTGAAGGCTCGGTCGGGTTAATAGATGTTTGTAGTACTTCAAGAGACATGTTCTTGGCAATGCAAGAACATGTTCGAGACTTGCAATCCGTGCTGCGAAGGAAAGGTAAAGATTTGAGCATTGAGAGTAATATGCAAGATTATATTAGTTTCAGAAAAAGTGCAAAGAAAGAAGTTTCTAAGTTGCTTTCAACCTTGAAGAAATTGGAAAATAATGACTTACCCTCTTCCATTCCAAAGGAAGACAATCACTTATCGTATTTGGTTAAAATGATTAGAGAAGTTCAAGCTATTGCAATTGTCATCTTTCGATTTGTAATTTTGTTCTTGTCTCCACATTCGATGAAGACAAGTTCTAGTGGATGGTCAATGGTATCAAAATTGGTACATTTAGGGTTTGTTGATTCTGATAAAGGTGAAAAAATATTCAATGAAGTGGGGAGAGTTGATATTTCTCTTTGTTCTATTCTTGGAAAGATCAAGAAAAATACTGATGCCAAGTTTGATTTGCAAGAAATGCAAGAGAAGTTAGAGATTCTTGCTATTAGCATCCAAGATCTTGAAGATAAACTAGATTGTGTGTTTAGATGCCTAATACAAAATAGAGTGTCTCTTCTTAATCTTGTAACCCCTTGAAAAATACCTTTTTTTGGTTTTTTTTTTTTTTTTTTTTTTTTTTTTTTTTTTTTTTTTTTGTTTTGTAAATCAATTGTAGAGAATGAATATAAATAAATATATGCCTTGGTTATTGCCAAAATCATTTTCTTATGAACTACTCCTTCTGTTTCGAAATAAGTATTAGTATCTTTTAGCTCGACGCATAGACTAAGGAATATAATTGATAGTCTGTATGTTACAAAAATTACTTTGTAAAATATCTATTTCGCCCTTTAATTAAATTAAGAGAGTAATTGAAGGAAAATTATATTCTGAGTAGAATACTAAATAAATAATGATAGATTAGAAAAGAAAAATTAATGGAGCCTTCAAATTATAAAAACAATACCTTATTTTAAAATGAAAAAGGTAAAAGAACGACACTTATTTTGAAATGGAGAGAATACCACTTTGGTATATCTTTTATATTGATTGAAAGAACGATATATTAATACTTTAAAATGTATTTAAGATAATTGAAACTTATAATTGGCTCGATATAACATTTAATTATATACTGTGAATAAAATATTAATTTAATTGTTATAATAAAGTCCTGAGGAGGCATTTTAAAGTGAGCAGTCTGAGTTCAAATGCATAGTAAAGCCAAATTAATAATTTTTTTCAATAAAAGGATAAAAACATCATACTAACATTGCATATAAATTATAATAAAAAATAATTTTTTTTCCATTTTTATTAGGTTATTCAAAATGTATACTGTCTTTGAAGCGCTTAAATGTTTTATATCTCAATAATTTAATAAAGGAAAATGCTCATGAAAAGCATAATTGAAGCAAAGGTAAAATCTTCCAAGGATATGATAAAAGTGTAATTAATTTCGAATTTCTACCATTGCATTTACTAATTCGAAAATGGTAAGTCTTTGATGATTGAATCTGTAAATGATATCTTTGTGTCTGCCAGAAATGGTAACGGTGGATAACTATTTCACTACCATAACTTGCATATTTCATTGCCTGCAAGTCATGAAAAGATGCAGAAAAAAGGAAATTTTAAATCCTAAATCATAAATCATGGAACCAAAATTAATCTAATCCCTTTAAAGTGCAAATCGAACCGACATAAATACTGTATAAATAGCCAAGATCAGTCTGGTTTAAACACTAAACTCGTTTCCATTGTTAAATCGAAACCCAGTTTTTGAAAAAGAAGTTGTGATTATGGATTCTGCTGGACACATGGTTAGTACTCTGGATTTCATTTTCATTATTTTGATGTAGTTCTTTAATTATTTCTCCATTGTATAGACTAGAGAGTTTGATTATGAATTATGTTTTTGCAGACATGTGAACTGAAAGTGGAAACCCAATCTCCTGGATGGCATAAGACATTGATCAAAGTATTGAAAAGTATTGAAGGTAATTATTATTTTTTTATTGTATTTTAATATTATTGCAGAAATTATCGATCAGAAATGACATATCTATCCCATTTTATATATAATTGTTTATTTTCATGTTTGATGAAATTAAAATGTAATTGTAGAAATTGAAATAAAACAATAATATGTATAAACAATTCAGTTATAATTAATTTTATAGATTTCTTTTTTTGAAAAGATTTAATTTTATAGTTTGGAGCTTATATGAAAAAGGTTCTCAAAAATATAATAATCTTATAAAAAAAAAATTAATGAGCAAGTATAAATTATAATGTCCTTCAAAAGTTAATAAATTTTATTAGTTAAATTAGTGTGCCAAATGAATAATAAAATAAAAAAAATATTATTGAATCACTAATTAAATAGACTAGCGAGACATAATTTCTATATTCACTTCATTGATATAGCAATCTCTTACACAATTTTTTTTTTTTTTTGGGGTGTTAATTAGGAGTATCTTTCACCATAGATGCAGAAATGGGGATTGCAAGGGTCTCTGGCAAAATAGACCCAGACAAGCTCTTGGTAATGCTAGCCAAAGCAGGGAAGCATACTGATCTTCTTTGGCTTGACTCAGGAAACCATCTTACAAACGCCTCTTCAGTTCATAGAAATGTGGTTTGGCCTCATGGTTACAATCTCCATGGCAATTTTGGCTATGGGTATTACAATAACCATATGTCATGCCCTCCATATGGGGTAATTGACCCATATATGAAGGGTCCTTTTCCTCCACAAAGATCTTTGTATTATGATCCACCACATTACCAACCCTATTATGAACCACCTGCTCCAAGCTTTCCTCAAGCTCCACCACCAGTGGAAGACCCTAGGCTCGAATCCTTTTGTAACATGATGTGAGCTATTGACTCGCTGCTAAACTTTGCAGAGGACCTATTTGAAAAATATAAAATTTCTTTTGTAGGTTTTTTTAAGCCGTACCCCCTAAATCTGCAATGTTTTAATGGAGTTTCTAGGGGTTTTCGGTTTTTTGAGTTTAAGGTGTGTGAAATAGTGAATTTGCTTGAGTTTTCATGTTCTTCCATCTCCAGATTTTTAGGGAGATGGTTTTGGATTTTCAAGTTTGAATTTTATTTTTTTTTATTTGATTTTTTTCTTTTCCTTCTCCAAGTTTTTATGGAGAATCTAGGGTTTTAATCACTTGAATCCCTTCTGTAACTATTTGATGTGGAACTTACAAAGTTACTATTACCTTTCTTTTGAATATTTATCATCTTCTTTTATTATAATTTCAGGCAATTAGGCATGATATAGGCAATTTGATAATACTAGTTTATGTCTCTATTTCCCTTTATAGTTTTGTATCCATATTACTAATTATCTAATATGATACATTTCAGATTTCTAATTAATTCTACTAATCTTCTGTTAATCACATAGTTTAACAAAAGACAAGGCAGAATATGAGGAGATGAGTTTACAAACCTATGCTTCTTAGCTTCCTCTAAGCATAGCAAAGAATGACTTGTAAACTAGTAAAAGAAACTAAAATTCAATCCATGGCAGAATCTTGTTGTTCTTTAGGTTTCCATCTCAAGGTTCAAGACTGTAGCTAAAGGCTAGCTAAAACAGCATCTTTTTATATTCAAACAGAGTTTTCTCTCATGGAATCCAATACGTAGGTACATTGCATGTACAATGTACGGTTTTGTAATAAAAAGGTTGAGGTTCAAGAACCATTGGAGACAAGAAGAATCCTGTCCTCTTAAACATGTGGTTGTGGTCTTATGGTGCTAAAATTGCCAACATATGGATTTCTGATGTAATTTTTTTTAGCAAGTTGTCCTCTCAAGCATTTTTCTTCTGATTAAATAAAAACAACATTGTCATTTTGCCTGCTAAGGACAAAAAAACTGTACTGTCAATACCATTCCATATGGTTTTCAATACTTAAATGCAATTTGGTGCTAAATTCACTAATTGGCATGTTGATTAATTCTTATTATAAGCTTAGATTCGTGCCCTGTGATTAAATTCTCAATGTTTTAACATCTATTCTGATTCCTGAGCAAGCCTATTGATGTCTGAATTATTGAATTTCTATCAAACACATAAATATTCAATGAATAGTATTAAACTGTGGGTTGAGAGGATGGCACTAGCAATGATAGGGGAGGCAAGGAGGCAATGGGTATAAACAGGACTAATGCTTGCTGCAAATTGTTGGCTAAAATTGCTACAAAAGGAATCAGAAAAGCACATGCATATTAAAAGAATTGGTGAAACATCTTCATTGTGTTAACATATAAAGACTGAGAAAAGTAGGCATTAAAGCATCATTTCATTTCGGTTTTTTGATATCTTTAGCTTTTGCATTCTAAAATGGCATCTCCTCCTTCCCTGCATATTCCTATTAGGACTGTTAGTTTACCATCTAGAGAACACCCCATTTTGCATAAATTTGATGCAGTACTTAATCACTTAAAAACATGGCAGATATTATCAGAATCAGAAACAGCACCTTTCGGAGCGGAGAGTATCCAAATAGGCCTAGTTGGTCTTGCAGAGTTGTATAACTATGTTGATGAAATTATTCTTACTCCGCATTCTCAACAAGCTATTTTTCGCTATCGAAGTGGAAAGCTAGTAGAAGATGCTCTTGATGGGTCATTGACATTGCTAGATACATGTAGTATTGCGAAGGAAATAATTGTAATGATAAAGCAACATGTTTTAACCCTTCAATCCGCTTTTCGCCGCAGAAATTCAAGCATTGGAAGTAATATTCATACATATATTCATTCAAGGAAGAATGTACAAAAAGAAATCTCCATTTGCCTTGGAGCATTGAAGAAATTAGAAACCAAAGTTGGGTGCTTTACCTTTTCTGATGCAGATCAACCTGTAATGGAGGTTGCAAGAGTTATAAGAGAAGCAAGCAATATCACTATATCCATTTTTAGATCACTTTTGCTTTTCTTATCAATGCCTGTAATGAAGACAAAAGTTGGATGGTCATTAGTTTCAAAGTTAATGCCTTCAAGAATGTCATCTTCAAGAAAAGGACAAATGGTTATTAATGAAGTCAAGAGTTTAGATCTCTCTCTTTTCTATCTGAGTGAGCATTTAGGAGCCAACAATTCAAAAGATGAAATGAAAAAGATACAGAAAATGTTGGAGACTCTAAATCTTAGTCTTGATAGCCTTGAGGCTGAATTAGAATGTATGTCTAGGTGTTTAGTACAAAATAGAGTCTCTTTACTTAACATTCTCACCCAGTAGTGATTGGTACTGAAATTTTGTATATCACAAATTGATGATGGCATATATCCATATTTTAGAGGGTTTGCTGTTCTTCAAAATCTCAACTTGTACAAATTGAACTAATAATTTTAAAGATTTCTATTGTTGCCAATTTTTTGGTTAACGTATATGCAGAATTTGCAAAAGTTACTGCAATTATTTTTATGATTTTCCAGGAGTCATAGGTTCTGCATAGGAGCTGAACAGTAAGCTATAAATAAATTTTTACTGTGACGTACTCTCAGTGCAAGCAGATGAAGTAAGCTATAAACTGAATTCACTGCAATAACTATCCCGATCTATTATGCACCGAAACTTCTAATTATGAGCATTTTTGCATTTCAGAAACTTTTCCACTTGTCCGTTTTCCCCATATAAAGTACCATTTCTTCGTGTAAAATTATATTTTAAATGTCAGTTTCCCTTATTGTCTCTGCATTTACACGTTTCTTTGTTTCCGTTTCCGTGCAACATAGATCCCAATCTTAACATACAAACAATTAACGGCAAGTAACTGAACACTTGTTAGGACAGCAAGCAGAGACATGTTCTTGTGCAACCAGAAAAATAGAAAATGAAAGATGCAAATTTTTGAATAATTAATGAAGTATAATAGAGCATTAGCAGACAAAACAGACAAGAGGGATACAAACCACTCGTGCACACATTTTAATTGTGGCTTCAAATGCAATAATGATCTTGAAATTCTAGCCGTGCATTTTCTTTATATGAATAGATCTGGATCTTGATTTCTTTAGAGATAAATTATTTTTCTAGGTTCTCCTAATTGAGACAACACAGACAGTCCCCATATTATTTTATGATAGGGCAACTTTCTTTATACATTTGTGATAGTTACTAAATTTAACAGTGATTAGTATAAGAAAATTTTCAAAAAATTTCAAGAGTTAAAAGAAGCGAAATTGAAAAATTTACTATTTTAAAGGATAAAATAAAAAAAATTTTAAAATTTTATGGGATAATTCTTCAAAAAAAAATTTGATTAGGGGTGCAGGGGCCGCCCCTGGCCTCCCCTAGCTCCGTGAGTGGTAGTTAGGCTTTGACTACCAAGCGAGAGATACTTATAACTACCAAGCAGGAGACATGGGGAATAAATTGTCTAGGTGGCAGTTTATAATTATGTAGTTTGGCTAATTACTCTCCAATCATTGTTTAATTATACATTCCATCATCTTGAAACTGCAGGCAGAGGGTAATTTGGCAGTTGGGAATGCAAAATTTAGATGAATCATCATTTTATGTTTATACAAACGACATTCAAATGAATAATAACAAGACAACTCATATCGATTCCATACCCATCAAGAAATTAGAAAAAACAAAAAATTGCAGTTAGAAGAATACTCATCTTTTTTAATATTTCTTGCAGCCTATGGAAGAAGAACCAATTCATTTGGTTAGACCATCTAATTTCAAGCTTCCTGATAAAAGATAAGGCCAATAATGGCCATCAAATGCCATGTTTGATCAATTAGCTTGCCTTCAAAATCCTATCCTATTCCTATCCACACTTGAAATCAAGGGAAGCAACATCAAGGTCAATTCTAACTGGCTTTGCTGGACAAGAAGAGTTGTACAAATGGACAGCAAACTTGATCACGAGGCATCTCCCTCTCCTAAACCAAGATCATAATTTCACAGTAGTGATTCGTATGCTTGAAGGTGTTAAAGCAATGAATAATTCTATCTTCCAATCCCTACAGTGGTTCTTATCAGCATCATAGCCAAAAGAATGCAGGTGGTGAAGGTCACGGGTTTCAAAGCTAATGCTAATCCATAAAGGAGCATTAGCATGTTAGCAAAAGTAAGAAATTGTGAATCTTGCATTATTCGAAGAGTTTAATTTTTTTTTTTTTGGTATAAGCAGGAGCCGTTATCTCTTGGGTAGTAAAGTATAAATAGTTTTGGCTCTTCCTAAAGCATAAAGGTTTTTTGTTCTCCTAGCAAAGTGCACTCCATGGGGATCAAACTTGTGTTTTAACCCTTCCGGAGATTTACCATCTCAATCAATACCTTGTTGAATGCAAAGAGTTTGATTTTGATAAGATGCAAATTACAAACAAAAGGCTGGAGGCTTTGGATTGAATAAACTCAACACAATCACAGTTGCTATATGGTTAATGTATTGAATCTTTGCATGGAATGAGGAATTACACCAAGAAAGAGTAATTAGGATTTAATCTCTACTGCTAAATGATCATGAATGTTATGTTAAAAGGGTTCATTAGATATGGTGAGATGGCTTGCTGTAAGTTTGAGGAAAGAAAATTGCAGAACAGAAAAAAATGAAGGAGAAAGAAAGGCAGTATAATTTCATTCCAGCAAAGTGAGTATTTATACAAAAAATGCAAGATAGGTTTTTACCAACTCTTTAACTTAAAACTTAAGTTAAGCCACCCCAAACATGAGTTTTACTTCCGTCATTTTCTTCAATTTTACAAGAAAACAAAATATCAGAAAAATAAGTTTAAGTGACAAATGACAGCACAAGTGTCACTGCTTACTGCTGCTATTAATACTTCCTGCTGGGACCATTTCATTTTGTAAACTGTAGGTTTGCTTTCTTGAGATCAACATTTTTGTCTTTGACAGAGATGATTAAATACTAGAAATAATAAATGAATTAAATGAGACTTTTATATTTAGCAAGGGATTATTAATCTTCTTTTTTTTTTTTTTTTAATTTTTTATCTTCCTGCAAATTGGTAATTACTGTTCTTTTATGTGAATTGCATGAATTTATCTAGTGAGAAATTGAACTAATTATTATTTCAGAAATCAAATTGCACATTTACAAAGTTAGATGGAGCTTTTGAAGGCAAATAAATTTTAAAGCATATGCACAGAATTGTTCTTTAAATTCAGATATATCTATGTGAATCAAATTCTACAGTTAAAGATTGAATATTTGCATTCTATAACACATCAATAATTACAAGATATACACCAGGGTTAGTCTGAATGGAAAAGACTCGTATTCCATAAAGTTGTGATCAGCAACAGTTTTTTAAGTAGCTTTTAACGTTTTGGCTAATCAAAACAGTAAAATGCTATTTAAAAAACTATTCAGTAACATAGTATTTAAAATAGCTTTTTGCGAAAAGTTAACCTATATAATGTTCTTTTAGCATTTCATAAAAAGTTACTCAAATATCTAACAGCTAAATGCTACTAAAACAATTAATTTTACCGAACAAACCCTAAAGGATGTGATGCTGAGAGTATTTCCCTATATGAGCCTGACAAAAAAAAAAAAATTTCCAAGATGTATCATTATAGGTAGAATATCATTATTGTAGCGTTGATATGAAATCCACTTATAGGTAGAATATGATTATCAAACAGATCATGTCAAAAAAAAAAAAAAAAAAGATTATCAAACAGATGATTCTCCCTTTATTCTTGTTTGGGCCCAACTAATGTGGGCTTGAGTTGAGTCCACCACTTTTTCTTACTTCATTTACAATATAAGCCCAATAAAGGAGATAATAACATAAAGTGGAAAATATAAGTTTGGTCTGGGTCCGGAATCCGGAGAAATAACAGAGGAAACGGCAGGTGGTTTCCGGAAACGGCAGCTGGTTTCAAGAAACGGCAGGTTATATAACATGAATCTCATTCTTAATTTTGATTGATTAATTAAATCTTTGTTATTAATTTTATTCTTAAGAACCCTCTAATTTAATTTTCTTCTTCTATTGCTAAATTTAAAAGCTTTATTAAATTCATTGAGGCAAACAAATGATCTGTTCATCGTAAAAATATACTAAAATAGCAATCCTAATGCCTTAAGAAGAACACAACGGAAACATGCCACTCGTGCAACAATAAATAAATATAAATTTCTTAAACATCTGCAGACAAAATCAAGGCAATGACAACAAATTTTTCTTACATAGATGTAAACCACTCGTGCACAAAGTATATAATAATATCTCAAATTGAGGTCGGCCGGTTCATTGAATTGAACTGAACCGACGGTTCCGTTTTAGTGAACCGGCAACTTCATATCTCATATGCTTTCGGGATCGAATTTTATAATTTGTTTTACCCTTTAGAAGACTCATCGGGCTAAAAGAACACTTTGAGTCTCACAAAATGGGTGGTTCTCCTCTTTTCTCACTAAATTAGTGAGGACAATCTTGTGATTAAGAGGTTCTAAATCTAAGATCTCTCACTCTCCATATAAGTGAGAAGACAGACTAGACTACATCTGGTTAGTCGAATCAAAATATCTGTTTATTGATAGAAAATAATAATTCAATAGGGTGGGGCAAAAAGTTCATAAATACTAAAATATAAAAATTACATATTACTTCCTCCGTTTTCAAATATTTGTCACATTTGAAAGTGTAATATGTTCACAAATACTTATTACATTTTTGGATTTTATAAATAATAAATTATTTTTTTTCATTTTTACCTTTTGTATATGATTAATAATGATCGCTTCAGTTGCTTAATAATTTATTATAACTTGGACAAATTAAGGGCAGTGCAATGAATTTACTCAATAATTTATTATAACTTGAATAAATTAATAGTTTTCTTAAGAGAAGTGTAATATCTAAATGTGACAAATATTTGAAAACGAATCCTCACGAATGGAATTATGAACCGAACCGACTGGGCTGGTTTTGGACTAAACCGGACTAGTGGCTAAGTTTACCTGAAATGAGACATACCAGTGTCTACTGTATATATTCTAATCACAAAGCTATATCAATTATAACTGCAGATCTAGTTTTATATTTGTTTAGTGCATTCTCTTATTGAGACCTACAAAGGTGGCAAGAGAGGAGGCAAAATCGGAGATGACTCATCTTGTTATCTTGAGAAATGACAAAGTAGCAGGACACCTCATACAAGAAACCATAATTGGGAGTCTCTCAAAGCTAAAAGAATAATATTAATAAAGCTGTGTTTGCTTGAAATATAACATGGTTGCCATATTTAAAGGAGAGCTCACATTGGCTTCACATGCATGCACACACCTCACCATTTATATTCTTGGAACCAAACCCTGTCCTATATATATAGACAGACTCATTATTGGTTAAACCATCAAACACCAAACCAAAAACCTTTCTCTAACACGAACAGAAATGGCTAATAGGTATAATGTTAGATCTATTAGCTTCCCTTCAAGATCTCATCCCACAACTCTTAAAATAGAAGAGCAGATAAAGAAACTTAAAACCTTGGTGATATCTTCAGAGTCGATCTGCCATGGCATGTTAGGGTTAGAAGATTTGTATAATGGTGTTAATGAGCTGCTTAACTTGTCATCAACCCAACAAGTTCTTTCTCACCATCAAAATGGGAAGTTTCTTGACAGGTTATTGGATGGATCTGTCAGGTTATTAGACATTTGTGGGATTACAAGGGATGTTCTACTGCAATTTAAGGAGCAAGTTCAGTCTCTTCAATCTGCTTTTCGCAGGAGAAAAGGCGATTCGAGCTTGGAAAGCAACATAGATAACTATGCTTGCTTTAGGAAGAAGATGAAGAAGGATGCCAAAAAGTTTATTGCAGTATTAAAGCAAATGGATACTAAACTTGAGGCATCTCTGCTTGAAGATCAAGATTACCACTTGATCCAATTGTTTAAAGAAGTTAGTTTAGTTACTAGCTTTACCTTCCAATCTTTCTTGTCATTCTTGTCAACATCAAGGCCAAAGAAAACTAGGTGGTCTGTGATTTCAAAGCTAATGAACAAGGGAGCAATAGAATGTGAAGAAAAGCAAGAAATTGTGAATCAATTGGAAAGTGTTGATTCTTTATTAAAAGAAAGGCTTAATGCTGAGAAGATGAAAATTGCACAGAAAGGGTTAGAGGCTCTGGAGATGAGCATTGGAGACCTTGAGAATTGCTTGGAGAATATGTTCAGGCTCTTGATTAAAACAAGAGCTTCCATTTTGAACATAATCTCCCAATAAAGCCTTGTCATTACTGGTTTCTATATCAAATCCTTCAATGGCATCCAAATTTTACAGGATTCCAAGGATTTTCATTTTTCAATCACAAATCTCTATATGTACATGAAAATCAAATCTCATAACTGTACAATGAAATATATATACAAAGTTTGTTACTATTTTGAGATGATTTCTTTTCTTTTGTTTTCTTGATTTCCCATTGTCATTAATTAAAAAACAAAAAAGCTTCATACAAAAACAAAATAATTGCATCCTGAAATTTGCTTCCGCACCTAAAACGACTTGAAAGTGGTAAATGAATGCAATTCAAGCAAAGGCAACAAAAATTGTACAATTGAGTTTATAGCAGGCAAATTCACTTATGGCATCAAAAGATGGAAGCAGAGCACTCTGTTGTCAAATTCTTGCTTAAAGAAAACAAAATTGTGATAAATAGAAACTGATAGTATTGAGAATAGAAAATCAAGAACAGTATCTGAATTATATTTAATAAATGAATGTGATACTTTCTTTCTCATTTTGCTTTAAACAATGGCTGATAAGTTTATTATTACGAGTGTGAATCTCCCATGCCAAATTTAAAATTTGGATGATATCTAGGCATGTGATGCTAAATGCTACCCATACTCTTATTTTTATTTTCCATTTCTAATTAATTTATATTTCACCATCTGTCAAAGACAAAGACTTCCACGTGGAACTCGAGGCAGGGAACTAATAACAGAACAGCATAGTCTATATTTATACAGAAGTTGAAATCAGAAGTTTGATTTTATGTGGACTATCCTTTACTTGAAAATGTTAAATGTGGTTCATTGTTCTATAAGATACTCCACCTCTTTCTTGGTTTTCTCTCCAAGCAATTGCACTTTCTTGATCATGTGATTCCAAGCACTAACTACAAATTAAATTTCAGAATACAAGGGTTCTTTCTACAACATGACATAATCATTCCTCAATCAGTAAAAAAATGGGTAAACATAATTGGGCCCTAAATTATTTCTGAATTGACATTTAAGTACCGCATTTGAGAAATAACTATGACATTTTAATTTATACTTTATCTCATTATCAGGTCTTTTTATTCAAAATGTGGGACTTTTATGCCCAAAAAGTGAATATATTCCATCTAAAAAAATGTGTCTAATTAACGATAAAGAGCTCAATTTTTGGACGGAAGGACCTAACAGTTAGATGAGAGCATAAGTTAGGAACGTCATAGTTATTCTTAAACGAAAAAAATTCCTAATTTTATTCAGAAATATATGATATTATATTAAAAATTCAAGTTCAATTTCAAAATTATTACAGACAACGATACATGATAAATATACTGAATAAAGAAATTGAAATAACTTTTTCAAAAAGTATTTTTGAAACAAGACAATTAGGCACCCCACACACCCTTGATCTACTTGAAGAAGTAGGATTCATGGATTTAGTACAAACTGTTGATCTGTATCTAAATAATATAATCAAAGCAACAAACAAATGTCATAAAAAGGTAGGTAGCAAAATGATGGGTGGGAAGCATAGTGAGAACATGCCACGCGTGCAACTATAAATTTTATATGTTTGCCAATTCTAACTACCATATCCATCTTTATTATTATATAAAAAATGAAGGTTCCTAATCTTCCCATATCTCAAAATCTAGATTTTCAAAGTTCTCCATATCCAGAGAACTTAGTAGGATACACATGAAACTATGGAGTTTGGCAGTGGCGAAAAAGGCGGTGCATGGGAGGTAGAGAAAGAGATAATGCTAAAAATTATTTAGATGGAAACAAAAAATTGCATAGTGAGATGAGTGGTTCGGTAAAATTTATCATGAATAAAGTAAATATTCACCGAGAGCATTTTACCTTTTAGTGAACAAATTGATTCGGTGCAAATAGAATTTACTTGTAATCCGACTAATGGATGTATAGACTTACATACTATACCACTCTTCTGGTCTCCCTATCTTCCATTCCAATCTATCACTATAAATATCATCTAACCATCAAAGTTAATTCAGATTCAAACATTACATGCTAAAAAGATTAACTATGCCTGTTCTATCCACTAAACCTACTCGTTCATATAATGTTCGTTCAATTAGCTTTCCAGCTAGATCACATCCTAGTATGGGAAAAATTGAAGAAAGATTGAACAAATTAAGTTCCACGGAGATATCATCGTTGGCGAATGCTGAAACAATTCGTGCTCGACTATCTAGCCTTGCGGAGATATACAAATGTATAGAGGATCTGCTGAATCTGCCATTGACTCGACAAGCATTAGCAAAACATCAAGAAGAGAAATGGGTAAGTGACACGTTAGAAGATTTGATAAACTACTTAGATATATGTGGCAACACAAGAGATAATATTTTGTTAATGAAAGAAAGTGTTAGAGAAGCTCAATCAGCTCTTAGACGAAGCAAAGGAGGAGGAGACTTAAGCATTGAAAGTGAAGTAAACGCTTATATTTCCTCAAGAAAGAAGATGAAAAAGCAAGCATCAAAATCACTTGCATCGTTGAAGCAGAAAGATAGAATATTTACAGAGTCTTATATGTTCAATTCAGATTATCACTATCTACTTACAATAGTGAAAGCAATTAGAGAGACAAGTTGGATCACCATTTCCATTATTAGTTCACTCTTATTTTTCTTTTCTGTGCCAATCTTGAAACCAAAGAACAGTAAATGGTGTTTGCTTTCAAGATTGGTGCATAAAGGGGCAGCAGGAGCATGTGAAGGCCAACAAGAGAATATGAATGAGTTAGAAAAGGTGGATCTTGCACTTAGTAATCTTTTGGTGGCTAAAGATTTGAAGCTACAGAAGATACAATTTACAGAGAAAATGCTGGAAATCTTGGATATTAGTATCCAAGAATTTGAAAATGAATTGGAATGCTTGTTTAGGCATTTAATTCATACTAGAGTCTCCCTCCTGAATATAGTTTCTCACCAATTAGACTAATTTTTAGTGTATATTTGTATTATCTATTAGTAGAATCCTCAAATTTTGGAGGATCTACACAAAGTTGCTAACCTGTCTAGATAAAAAAAGAAAAAAAAGGAAAAATGTACAATTATGTTCAAGAATTTCATTTTATATTGGAAGATCATAAAAAAAAAAAAAGAAAAATTGTATAGAGAAATTAACTTTTTCTAATGTTTACTCACGATGGCTAGGCATTACGGATTCATTCAATTGCAGGTTTCAAAGAATCGACGATTCAAAATTTTTAAAATATCGAAACTGAATTAGTTTTGAATTGCCGGTTTCGATCCGACTTTGGTTCCGGCTGGTCCGAATGTAGTCTTGATACACTGAAGGTTCTAATCACGGTTTTCGGAATATATGCATTATTTTTAAAAAAAAAAATAAAAATTTGATTTTAAAATTACATATTTTATTCGAAAAAATTAATGTGAATTTAAAATAAAAAAAAACATTGGTAAACCTTATAGAGAAGTATTTTCCATCAATAAAATAGAAGAAGCCACAGAATTAAGCTAGCTAGTCTTGTTAATGTCGGTAGCCAAGCCATTATTGCTAGTATGTCATAATGGTAGAAGTCAGTGGAATAGCTCAATAAGCAATTTCTATAGGGCCCATAAGCAGCAGCCCAATGGAGTAGAACCTGAGGCCCATAGAATTAGGGGTTGGGCCCAAATCAGCTCACTCTTTATTAGAAATATTCGAAAGGGTTACATCAATACCCCCCAGTATTTAAGGATATTCAATTAGGTCCAAGATGACTTTTGGATCAACAAATACAGCAGTATCATTTTCCTTGCACACAACATATTAAGCAACATAACGGCTATTTTTCCTTCCGTAACCTCTCGATCGCATCAATCAACAAGGTCGGCACCTCTAAGCCCTTTTGAACCGTCTGATTAAGACCAAAAAAAGAATCCAATACATGTCAACTATTTTCTTCTGTACAGAGTCAATTAGACCGTTGCTCCTCTACCTAAAAACACCTCGCGAAAGTAACCCACTCTCCACTTTCTTCACATATTTTTCTCTGCTCGTCAGCCATGACTGTAACAAGAGTGGCCGCTTCTCACACGATGAAACTCATGAAGCTCACTCTATCTATTCTTTTCCCACGCTTTAGCTCCTCCAGATGGTACATTTTCTTTTTCAATTCTGTGTCTAGCAGATGGGTAATGTTCTGTTTCGCTGATTAATTAGTAATTTATTTGTGTTCTTTTTTACTGGGTTTTTGTGGAAAATAGTAAAACGGCGGCGAAAATGGCGGTGGCGAGGATAAAGTTGCTGAGGAATAAGAGAGAGGCGGTGGTAAGGCAAATGAGGAGAGACATTGCGTTGCTTCTTCAATCTGGTCAAGATGCCACTGCTCGTATTCGGGTAAAGCTTTAATTTTTATCGTCAAAATAAAGACTAAACTTAGTTTGTGAAATTGGATTCTCATAATCAAGTTATGTTTGAAGTTTATTCAATTTTGGGTCATTGACATTATAACTGTACTTGTAACAATGTTTGTTATGTTAACTCATTCACAGTCTTGTTGCCAGATTGTTTTATAGATGATATACAGAGTGAAATGAGATTTGCAGGAAAATAGATTTTCTCTAAAGAACTGGAAATGGGATTTCAATGACCGATCTTCCATTATTTGATTCTACACGGCTAAAAATCCTGTGATGATTGGGCACCACAGTCAGTTGCTATGTTGATTCAATTTGAAAATAATAGAGAAATTGAGATTGAAAATATTGGGGTTTTTGGCAACCTCTGTGCTCTTGCTAGAAATTTCTCAAAACCAGATCATTTGAGCTGCAATAGTGAAGTTCTATTGAGCATCGGGTTATGGTCAATGTTGTTATGCCTCCACATTGCGCTACCAGTGCGAACTTAAGTTTCTAGAATAAGAATATCCATGGGGAATCCAGAATGCCACCCCCTTAGCAAATGTAAAGCTTAAAGCAGTGATTGATAACTAACAACTTATATAAGTATTTTACAATTTTAATTATTTATGACTTAGAAACCATTCTGCTAGTTGCATGAACAAAAGGTTTAATTTAACATCGTTTATGCAGTCTTATAGTTGCCTTTTTTTTTCCAACTTTTTGGTTTCTATTAAAAAGGAAATCAATGAATTTGTTCTCAAAAGAAATAAGAATATGCCCAAGTTACCGGTATTCATGTCTTAAAGTTAATCTGCCTTCTGCTTTTCCCTTTCCCCTTATGTGAAAAAGATTAGGTAGGCAATAAAATATGGACAAAGTGCAGCACTTTCTCGATAATTGATTTTTATATAGAGTTGATCTTTACATATAGTATCCTGAATTGATTGAATGGTTTGTATTTCTTTATAGTTTCATGTACTTGCATGATCAGAAACCTCCTTCCATGAGAACATTATATATCTCTTGAAAATCATTTCTCTGTTTAAATATGGGGATTTGGAATATGAAACGGATTATTGTGGAATATTGATGTTAGAAGCTGATATAATTTTCGGGGGTTACATTTCTTGCAACATGATTGTAGATTGACATAAATTGCAAATAAGTTTCATGGCATTGTTGTAGGTTGAGCATGTAATCAGAGAGCAGAATGTTTTGGCTGCAAATGAGTTTATTGAGCTCTTCTGCGAGTTAGTAGTGGCCAGACTTTCAATAATTGCAAAGCAAAGGTGAGAATGGTAAGATATGTGTACTGCATTTCATATCTGATATACATACAGTTCTAATGTAGATGTGATTTATTCCAGAGAATGCCCGGCAGACCTGAAAGAAGGGATAGCTAGTATAATTTTTGCAGCCCCAAGGTGCTCTGAAATTCCAGAATTAGTTGCGATGAGAGATATATTTGAGAAGAAGTATGGGAAAGATTTTGTGTCTGCAGCTACTGATCTGCGACCCAATAGTGGTGTAAATCGCATGGTAAGTGCTCTATTGCTTGCATCATGAGATTAGGACTTTAAACAGTCCCAAATTTAAGTATTTCTTGTTCATTGGATAGACAATTTCTAATTTTTGGTCACTGAATATAGTACTTATAAATAATAATATTCGCATAGACCTAGTTCTGATTTAGGTTTCATTGGAAATTTATGTTCTGTCACTCGAGGAAAATAAAAATAAAGTGCTTTCCTTTCTTATAGTTAATTGAAAAGCTCTCTGTTAGAACTCCTACTGGGGAAGTAAAGTTGAAAATCATGAAGGAAATTGCAAAAGAACACCAGATTGAATGGGATACAGCAGAATCTGAAAAGGAGCTTCTCAAGCCTCCAGAGGAGCGCATAGTGAGTCCCTTGCACACTGCCCCATATCTCTATCTATATACAAACTTTACTTTTACTAGAAAAATCTATTTTATCTATTCTTTTATCTGAAGGAACCTAACACTAGTGCTACAGGTTTACCAGTAGCAGTAATTTACTTTTATTTATGAAAGTCCTTTTTTTTTTTTCCTTTTTATCAGGAGGGACCTAACACTTTTGTTAGTGCTACAAGTTTTCCAGTGAAACCAGCTCCAAGTTCAACTACTGAGACAAAAAATCCAACTATCAAGTAATTGAGCTATCTTTTTTGCTATAAGCAGATTCAAGAAATTTAGACGTAAAAATTATATGCTCATTTTTTCCACATATTTTCTTGTCCCTTGCACAGACGACCAACTAATGAAGGGATAGCAGGCAATATACAGTTTGAAGACACAGCATCAGCTGCAGCTGCTGCTGCTGAATCCGCTAAGCTGGCAATTGCAGCTGCACAAGCTGCTGCTTATCTAGCTAACAAAAACTCCACTCAGGCCTCTCTACCACCTGGCTTTGATCATACATTGAACACTCCAAGCATCAATCCCAGATTTGGAGTGCTTCCCAGCCATTCCACTGGTCTTCCCAGTGCAAACAATCCCTATATCAACCATCAAGTCATGGATCATCAAGCTAACGGCACCAGGAGGTTACATGAGACACAGGACTATGAACGGTCTCGTTATCCGAGCAGTGAGGAGACGAGATCAGTGCAGATGAATGGTGATTGTGAACATAATTATAGGAGACATAGCTACAATGAAACAAGGCCAATGCATCTGGATAGTCAAAATGTTTACAGAAGACATAGCTATAATGCCTCTTCTCCAAAGTCACAAATAAAATTTGATGAATCAGACTGTGATGAAGAAATTGAAATGGAAGATTCACCAGCTGGCATATACCCACCGCCGCCTACACGGCCTCCACCACCAATACCTTCATCTCATGTAGCCCCAGTTCCTCAAGTTCATCCAAAATTACCAGATTATGATGCATTAGCTGCTCGCTTTGAAGCTTTGAAGTATAAGAAGTCGCAAACTTAGAACTTCAGAATCCCTTGAGCCTTGAGCAGCAATTTTTGTTGGCTTTTGACAAGCTTTTGCATGGTATGGATGATCCTAAATGTAATAGATAATTGATAACAAATATATATATATATACACCTATATTTTGTAATATCCATAAAATTATATCATTCTGGTCGATTCTATTATATGAACTCTATTCTCATTGTCAATGTTTATGCGCAGGATTCATTTTTTTTAATAATAAAATTTACGAGCGATTATTTTTTAAATTCAATTATTATTTTTTAAATGAGTTAAATAGCTTGTGAGCGACTTGGTGTTTCCATCAATATAACTATATAAGTTCACTTGAACTCATTTTTTAAAACTTGTTCAATAAATGTGTTAAGTATTACTTGACCAAATGATTAAAAATTTTTGAATAAATTTATGAATTATTAAATTTATAAAAAATGATTAAACAATTAATCATCTTTTTACATAAATTTGATACTTGATTTCCTTTAATTCATTTGTTATTAACAATTCAACGTTGAATTAACTAAAATTTTGCTGTGTAAATTAATTTGGAAATACCCAATAATGATAAATATAAAAAAAATTAAACCAATTAAATATAAAATACTTTAAAGATCATAGTAATAAAAAATTGTAATTATTAAATAAAATTTAGTAATTTTTTAGAGAAACAATATTTATTAATAATTTTAAAATTATTAATTTTTTATTGACATAATAGTAATTTGCCATTTAGAAAACGCCAAGGCATTTTAAGTTTATGAATCACATAAACGACACCGTTAAACTCGCATTAGGAACCTCCCCTAAACCCTACATTTTTGAGCGCCTGCCCCGCCTCTCTCCACCTCCCTCCTTTTGGACTTTGCAGTCGATAAACCCTTTTCTTGCTCTTTCTCTGTAACCATTGCCATATAGCTTTGCTCTGTGTAGCCATCAATGACCACGCCTCCAGCACCATCTGGCGTAAGCCCAAAAACAATAGAGAGAGCTATCGGAGCTCTTCTGAAATGGCGAGCTGCCAAATCCGAGACCCAAAAACCTCAATTGCTAGAAAGTGACGAATTCGTTTACCTAATTTTAACCCTTAAAAAAATCCCACAAAAAGGAGTTAGCCGTGTAAACCCCTACAAGGTCTCCCTCCCTAACCCTTTAATCAACCCTCAAAACGACAACTCTGAGCTCTGCTTAATCATCGATGACAGACCCAAATCTGGCCTTACCAAAGACGCAGCTCAGAAGAAAATCCAAAACGACAACATACCAATCTCCAAAATTATCAAGCTATCTAAGCTTAAGACTGATTACCGTCCTTTTGAGGCGAAAAGGAAATTATGCGATTCCTATGATATGTTTTTCGCTGACAGAAGGGTCATTCCTCTATTGCCTAAGATGTTAGGGAAGCAGTTCTTCAAGAAGAAGAAGATTCCGGTAGCTGTGGATTTGAAGCATAAGAACTGGAAAGAGCAGATTGATAAGGCATGTGGTTCAGGTTTGTTGTTTTTGAGTACTGGTACTTGTAGTGTGGTTAAAGTAGGTAGGGTTTCAATGGGTAAAGAAGAGATGGTGAATAATGTTGTGGCTGCTATTAATGAAATTGCAGAGATTGTGCCTAGAAAATGGGGTGGTATTAGGTCTTTGCATTTGAAATTGCTTGAGAGCTTAGCTTTGCCTCTTTATGAGGCACTTCCTGATTTTAAGCTGAAGATTGAAGGGGTTAGAGAGGAGAAGAAAGAGGAAGAGACTGAGAAAGAGACAGTTAAGGAGGAGAAAGTGGGGAAGAAGAAGGGGAGGATACATGAAATTAGGTATCTGGATGATATTGTCAATGATGATGAAATTGAATTGAAGAGTGACGATAGTGATGAAGATATTGCTAGTGATAATGAGGATAATGAAGGTGAAAAGGGTATTGGTGAATTAGATGTTAAGAAGAGAAAGAAGGGGGACAAAGGGAAAGTTGAGAAGAGAGCTAAGGCAAAGAAAGAAGATGGTGTCAAGGAAAGGAAAAAAGTGAAGAAAATAAAGAATGAGGATAGTGTAACACCAAAGAAGGGCAAGAAAGATCAGTTGCCATTGAAAAAAATGAAGGCAAAATTGAAGTGAAGGACAAGAAGGCATAAGAAGAATTAGAACAAAAGGTTGGTTACATAATTATCACCTTTAGAGGAATTTTTAGGCTGGTTGGACTTGAAGAAAAGGTACTACGATCATCTTTTTGTCCATAGCAGATTTTGGTCTGAGGTTTGACTTTTGTGGGCTTTTTATATTTTAGTACTGTTTGTGAAATTTTTAGAACCTAATTTTACCATTTTTCTGCAATCCTCTCTCTTGCTTCTCATTTTCTTCTTATAAATTTTATAATTTTACTTTCCTAATGTAGGTCGATTTTCTTATCTGTTTCATATGACTGGTGAAGGAAAATTTTCCTGCGTTGGTTTTTCCTGTTCTCTTGGTGAATATGTTGAATTTAGCTTGTCTGTGCACATGTGTTGGTTATTCTTTAGGGGTTGCTTTAGAGATTCTTTAGTGGATTTTTTCAAATTCCACTTTGTTTTGATATGAATATATCCAGTATTTCAACTTGGATCAGGGTATGTGGTAATGGAGGCCTGTGCCATATTGCTATTAAAGTACTAATGGTTTGATAAGGTGCTACACACTATCAATCCCACTTAATAACAGGTCTTCTCTATTTTCTCCTGTGTGGGGAACTTTTGCATACATTACTCAGTTGTTAAGTTACAGATTTGTTGGAGGATAGTTTTTAAGTTTGGGAGCTTAGTGGTCTTTGCACTTGTTAGTTGGCACTTTTGATGGGATTCAGTAGGTAGAGGTAGAAATCTTGTCATCACCTTTAAATTTAAATGGTAGAGTAAGGACTATCTTGGGTTTGAATGAATTTGTGTGACCTCAAGCTTTTTTATGTGCTTGAGAAAAGTCCAACAAGCAGAAACATTCCTTTATTGGTTGATCTTCAAAAACTTGAAGGCTGGAATTAAATTTTGAATATTTGCCTCTTGGCCCTGTGTACAGTTGTCAAATTTGATTGGATAGGAAATTGGAAAAGATAATTGCTACAAAAGATTAGGCTATAATTGCTGGATTGTGGAGTTTATAAATATAAGGGCATCATTCCTTGTGCTAAAACGGCTATTAACATTGCTATATCCTTAATTTATAACTTTCAGAAATATCTTCACGTGGCATCTAGCTTATTAAGTATCAAGTGTGAAATATATCATCAACTTTCCATTGTTTATATTTGGGAATGCCTTTTGTTCTTGGTGTACTTTTTGTTGCAGTTGGTGAGTATGCTGAGTTTGTTTGCAAATTAGCATTAAGGCAATCAAATCCTCCAACTTTTTCTTTTCAAATGGTTAGATTCTTCAGTATTTTAGGGTGAAAGATGATGTTGCATAGCTTGTATTGGTTTAGACATGCTAAAGGCTAGTTATGGGCATAACTCGCATTTTTCTACTAGATTTCTGTATCTTTTTAAGATATATTGGAGATGTAAGAAAAATGGTTGTTAGATGACACTACAACTTGAGGAGTGGTGGAGTTCTGAGCAAACTTTGTACGTTTTAAATTGGTTCTGATGTTGAATGATTGTCAACAGAAATTAGCCATTTTAATTGTTAAGAGAACTATGTTTACCCTTGGAGCCTTAGGATTTCCTGATTTTTTCCCAATTGCATAATTCCAGGATTAGGACCCCTTTAGATTGTTTCTGCAGAGGCTTTCTACTGAGCATCTGTTATTTATCTTGTGCAAGCTTTGGATTTTAGGATATTAACATTTGCATGTAAAATCAGATTCTTGATTAAGATTTAGTTTGTTGGTATTTGCTTCATGAGAAAAAAAGAAGAAACTTTTGAACATAGATTTCTGGAACTTAGTTCTCAACTAAGCTTGAAGGAGGATACAAATTTCAATATTTAACAATGGTTTTGGTTGAAGTGTATGTAACTTTATTGTGGTCAATAGTTTCTTGTCATTTGTTTTATAATAACTATGTTGTTGTCAATGCTGGAAAGCCACTGACGCCTAGTTGTGAATACGGTTCCAATGACAGAATATCAGGGGAAAGAAATTAAGACTAGTAGGAGCTCAGTCTGTATTTGCTTATACATATAATATTCTGAGATGAATTGGCAGAAAGTCATTGGCAGCATATCACTCCAATGACTAATTTCTGTTGGGAATTATGAGATAGGGTTAGTATATAATCAAACTATAGGTCATTTTTTTGCCAAATGACAACTAGGTTTGCTAATTGCTTTAAGAGAGAAATTTCAAAATAATTATAGCACTTGAAGAAATAAACTATAGGTCATTGGTTTGGATGCTTTTATTTTGTGCATATATTATCTTTATTGAAAGCTGAGGCAGGGCAATTAGGGTTACAAAGCATGCATCAAGTGCTTAGCTTATGGTGCATTCAAATGCCAACAGATTCAATTAAATTTTTGATGTGTGGAAAAGGAAAAGGAAGGATATTTACTATTTGGTAAAAATGTTGGGATTGGTGATCCTAATAAAGATTTTATAACCATTTCATATTTTTTTAAATGATTAATCATTTAATTTTTTTATATAATCGGGAGGTTTAATCTCCTTGAACTGTAGAGTAACTATTATGGGATCGAGGTTGCAAACTTCCTCAACCAAAAAATTGTTGGTATATAATTATTTAATTTATTTATTTTTTATCTGAAATTTATATGTTCTTCTAACAAATAATACTCCGACCTCATATATATACACATATTGTGCTTTGAAGCACATGAGAAAAAATTAGGCTGTGTTAAATTATTTAATCCTTTCGTCATTTTTATTATTAAGTGAGAGATTAAACAGTAATTTAATTATAAACATGAGAGACTAAACAGTAATGATATACTAAATCCTAAGGATGGAATAGTCAAATATTACATAGTACTGAGAAAGATAACACTTTTGAAGTCTCTAACTTTTTTTTCCCGTTGAACTATTCGATTCTTCCATGTTTAATTCAATTCTAAACGCGAGGGACTAAATAGTAATAGTATACTAAATGTAGAGGATCAAATAGTCAACTACTGGATTGTATTGATGATAAAAATAACACTTTTAATTTGGATCAAAGACTAACTAGTTTAATGAGACTGAAATTTAGGGACTTCTAGCTCCTTTGAACAAATGAATCTTGCCAGTGGAATTCATTTGCAAATGAATTTGTTATGTTTGCTATACTATAATTTAAAATAAAGAATTTAATTGAATTTCATAAAATTATTTTTGGAATAAATTTTTAAATGAAAATTTATTTGTCTTTATTTCTTATAACACCATTGATATAATAATTTAACAAAAAGAAATAACAAACACCAATTATATTTATTATGTATAATATAATAACTTGTCATTTTGTCATTGAAATATAAATAATAAATTTCATATAAATAAGTACACTAATATTCCACGCTAATTAATTAATTAATTATATAACTAGTACATTCATCATAATAATTATTTTTAATTGATGTAAAAAATTTTGTTGATTTAAGTAATTAATTTGGAAACTAAAAAACAAATATTGAGAATGCTATATTTTTTTAATTGCATTTAAAAACAATTGTTGATACTCATTGTTTACAGTTTCATAGTAATAATAACTAACGATATAACTTGACTTAAAAAAAAAAAAAAAACATCATTGCTGGTTTGAAATTTTTCAAAACAAAAAAACAATTAGGAAACAAAATAAAAATATAACCTAACGTCGTTATTGGATTAAAACAAAATGTTATAGTTTGGAATTTTCTAAAGAAAATAAATAAAAAGGAAAAAAAATAAAAATAGTTGAGTTTATAGTGGAGGTTAATTTTATCAAAAAATATTTCAATAGTCAATTTTATGGAATTCATTTACAAATTTAATTAATTTTTATAGAATTTGAGTTAGACATACCTAATTCCATAGAATTCAATTCGTAAAATTCAAATCTGTATTTTTTTTATTCAAAACACAAGATTTTAGATTTCCAAATGAATTCCAAGAATTCCAAACGGGCTCTTCATGGTAATTTCTCCAAATAGTAAGAAGTAATTTCAGTCAAATCTTTGCGAATTTATTTATATGATTATAATTTGTCTTTTTTTTTTTTTTTTTTTTTTTGTTTTTTTTTTTGTATTTAAGCAAAAGATTTATAAATATCTCATACTAGATTATGTTTGTCTTGTACATGAGCTCAGCGGCCCTAACGAGCAACATTTTATATGAAAGGATCATTTTTTCCTCGCTAGGGCGGCTGAGTTCGTGCACGAGATATTTACAAGTCTTTTGCTTAATTACAAATTGCAAATAAAAATAAAGTAAGAAAAATTTTCAAAAAAAAAAAAAAAAAGAAAAAAAAAGTAAAATCACAATGTATTAAAATGATCAAATATTTAGTCATACATAGATATCAATTAGTTGTATCCGCCTGTAGATTTAAAATAGTTCGTGTTGTCTTAAACCTTAATACAGACTGTAACTTGGGACAATGACCCATTAGAGGTTTGGTAATGTTTGTCGCCTATTATTATTTGCCACTTCTCTGCTTATAAATTCACTGAAAAAATTACTGAACAAACAGCTTAATACACAGCCATGGCAAGAATTTGTAGTTCATATTTTGTTTCATCAGTTATTTTTAGTTTTGCATTAGGTTTGGTTAGTGTGTGCATGGGCATGGAAAGTTCAGTTCCACCAGTTTTTATATTTGGTGATTCAACCACAGACGTTGGTACTAATAATTACTTGCCAGTGGAAAGAGCTAGAGCTGATTTTCCATTTAATGGAATTGACTATCGTGATGCTAAACCAACTGGAAGGTTTAGCAATGGCTACAACATTGCTGATACTATTGGTATATATATATATATATATATATATATATGCTTAATTTCTTTTATGTCATACTCTTATGAAATGGCCATCCCGAACTTGGATTATTGTTTCATTTAGGTTTCTAATACATTATTTGTGAAATTGATTCAGCAAGGTTAATTGGTCACAAAAGAAGTCCACCACCGTTTATAGCTCTGTTGCAGAAGGGAGTAAAGCCATATTTCAAACGCAATGTACTTAGGGGTGCCAACTTTGCCTCTGGAGGTGCTGGACTTCTTGACTTCACCGGAAGGCAATTTGTAATCTCTACGTACCCTTTCACTTTCCTTCCACGTAATTATATTTTCCATTTTCAATTACTTAATTTTCTCAAACCTAGTTAAAACCTCTTTGTTTGAAACTATATGATGAAATGATAGGGGAAGGTGGTAACCATGAGAGAACAGGTAGAGCAATTCGCGATTGTCTGCAACAATATCACACAAGTCATGGGTCAATCTGCAGAGAAAGTTATTTCCAATTCTCTAATTTTTATCAGCATAGGAAGCAATGATATCTTCGACTATTTATTATTCAACGAGACCTATGACATGGATTACTTCATAACTACTGTTATGCAGAGTTACCAGACTCATTTAACGGTATGTACTGTCAGCTAATAATCATACTAACTCGGTTTTATTAATTTTAATACTTTCGACTTTTGATCATAAGAATTAAGAAAATGAATGAAGTATCCCAATAATAAAAAATAAATAAATAAATTTCTGGTAATAGTTCTTCTTCTATTTTTTCCAATTGCAGAATCTACTAACTCTTGGGGCCAAAAGATTTGGTATAATAGGTGTTTCACCGATTGGGTGCATTCCACGATATAGGGTCATGAATCCAAGAGGTGAATGCGTTGAAGAGCTCAACCTATATGCAAAATTGTTCTCAAAAAAGTTAGAAAATGTACTGCAAAAGTTGAGCATAGAGTTTAAAGAGATGAAATACTCATATGGAAATTCATATTTAGCGACTGCGGATATCATTGGAAATCATTTTGCATATGGTAAGCAAAAATATTACTCCCGCTTTCCTATAAATTGTGTTCTAATCTGTCTTGCATACAGATTAAGAAAATTTAATTCATTGCAGCAAAAATGCTAAATTGAAATCACATTTAAAATCAAACGAAACAATGTCTGATATATATCTCCCTTTGCTGCAATAGGTTTCAAGGATGCCATATCAGCTTGTTGTGGATATGGACTTATTGGAGCATAATCACCATGTCTACCAAATGTCACCGTATGCGACAACCGGAATGACTACTTCTGGTGGGATCGGTACCATCCAAGTGAAGCTGGTTGTGAAGTGCTAGCCCTAACCCTCTACGGTGGCTCAAAGCAATACGTTAAGCCTATTAATTTCAGTCGATTGGTTGATGATGATGCTATATGATATATATGTGATATTGTTTCCTTCCAATCTTAATTGCTTTTGAATAACGAATTTATATTAGCCATGACTTGTGTGAACACTTATATACACACAAGTTCTGCAAATCCCAACTTCAAGTGTTGAAAAATAAATTGCTTTCCTTCCAATTGTTTCTGATTATAGTAATTAGATCTATATATAGTTGATAACAGTGGCGGATCTAGAAATTTTTTTTCCAGGTCAATATATAATTTTTTGAAAAAAGAGGGATAAAAAACATAAAAAAAATTAAATTTTATAGATTAATTTAGACAAATATATATTAGAAAATTCCAAAAAGCACTACAAAAAAAACGCCATTTTGCGACCGACAAATCGGTCGCAAAATGGCCAATATCGGTCGCTAATTTCATGTAGCGACCGATTTGCGACCGACAATTGTCGGTCGCAAAAATACTGGTCGCAAAATAATTTTGCGACCGATGAGACAATCGGTCGCAAATTAGATACCGATAAAATCGGTCGCAAAATTGAATAATCGGTCGCAATTTTTGGTCGTGGTTTAATTGGAAATTCAGTCGCAAATTTGGTCGCAGAATATCGGTCGCAATTGTTTTAAATCGGTCGCAAATAATAAATTCATAATTTTTACTTTTGGTATCAAATCGGTCGCAAAAATGAAAAAAAAAAATTAAATATTATTTTGAAACCAAAATATTTCTGCACCTGTGAAAGTTGAAATAAATGCATATATATCACACAACCTATTCAAGAACAGTATAAAAATGTAACTTTTATTGTTCTGAACAAATTAAAATATGAAAATACAAATGAAAAAATAAAAGTCCAAAATCAAATCTATATATGCTGCTGCTCATCTGCAGGATCCGATGTCGGATCTCCCGATATCGGATCGCCGGGAGGAGTACCTGCTGGATGTGATGTAGCGCCAGGAGGGGTGACCAAGGTATCGTCTGCAGCATCGGGATCAGGAGCCGATAGTGGCTGCTGCTGAGACGTCGAAACATATCGGTCTGTAGCAGGCGCAGGATCAGAGGGAGAAGTACCAGCACGGTGCTCACCGGACAGCCGCATCACATGCGCTCTAAGCTCTGCAATCTGTCTCTGCTGATCAGCAAGCTGAGCCCGTATATCATCATCACAGTGCGAGTCACTGTGCTCCGGCTGTCGTGCTGCGCTGGCTGTAGAAGCGTGAGCTGCTGAGCCAGTGTAAAACTGTGATGCCTGAGACTCGATGCCGTATACCTTCCTCTTCTTCTCGCCCCCTACAGCCTCGAGATAAAGCGCTACCTCGTCAATTCTTGACTCAGCTTCGGATTCATCGGTCTGAGAAGTAACAATACGCTCCCGAGCTGTAGTATAGTTCTCCTGAAAACAAAAAATTAATTAATCAATGCAATTGCAAGCTTTATTATATTCAACTTTGTACATCTTCGCAATGATTAGAGGGTAAATGTAAATATTATTCATTGTTACTTACATTGACGCTCAGCGCACGTCTGTCGACAAAGGTATTACGATCGTGGTCCTTCGTGTGAGTATATGTAAACACCTCCATCGGTGTGGGCTCACGACCTAATTCTTTAGCCTGTAATGAATTTTTATGCATGATATATTAATATATATAGTGTCCTTTCATTAAACATCAGTTTCTTGTAAAGGGACTAGTTCACTTACTAATAATCGAGCTGTCTCTATAGCAGATATAGATCCGCCTGTGTGTCGCGAAGGTCCTGCTCCATCACCGCCAGTCTCACTGCGCCTGTTTTGTGCAAATATCTCCCGCTTTCTCTTGAATGCAGGATCCTCCCAAGCCTTTTGCCAGCTCTCCCATATCTCCTGAGACACGCACTGCTGCTTCTTACCGCTTTTTCTCATCCTATAGGTGAAGTCAGCGTATCGATCGGCGCATATCTTCTCCCAGGCTACTTTCAGCATAGCCGTAATGGCCTCATCCCATATGAAATGTTTCTGCAAAAAAAAATGAAATATAGCGTTTAAACACTAAGGATATATCTTGAATTGTAAACATTGAATGATGATATAACTTAAACCAAAGAGTACTTGGAACTCCTCCCAATAAAAGTCTCTCGCCTCTTGTGGTACGGCATCCCATGTGTATCCTTCTTTATGCAGCTGTAGCTTGATTATCTTCAAAATTTGCCTCGCTGCTCGAGAAGACGGATATATGCTGAAAAAAAAAAACAGAAGTGAAATATAATTACACGAAAGCATCACAGTTATGAATAAGTACAAAATATAATTACAAAATATGCCTGCAGAAAATTTGAATAAGTACTTACTGTCCCGCTACCAAACTGAGGGTGATACGTGGATCTGATGAAGCTGCAAAAGAAATGACAAATGTTATAAATTTTTAGATAATTAATATATAATTAAAATGACAGTTATGACATTTATGATTACCTTGCACAGTAGGTGACTGTGCAGCTGGTGGAGTCTGTACTGGTCCAGAAGAGGAAGGAGCAGAAGGCTGTGATGGCGGCAGTACTGGACGCTGAGCAGAGGATGAAGCCCCAGACGTACCTGAAGAAGGATGTGATGGCGGCAGTACTAGTCGCTGAGCATATGACGAAGCCCCAGACGTACCTGACGAAGGACGAGGGATCGACCCTCCTCGTCCACGGGCAGTGCGTCCAGGGCCATGACCTCCACGCGAACCACTGCCGGACGCGTCAGAATCAAACGGTCTGCCTCTAGCCATCTGTACTGCAGATATCAGAACCTAGATAAAATGAATTTATACAATTATATGAATTGTAGAACATGTGGTAAATATGAGTAAAGAAAGTTAATACCATTGAAATTCTTCATTAATAATATTAATTACATATACATTTATCAATTTGTAACAGTAAAATTGCTCTAAGTTTTAAGTGTCTTGAATATCATCTGCTTCCTCCTCCTCTTCATCAGCTTCCTCTTCTTCATATTCGTCTTCTGAGGAACCCATGATGATTTGATCTTCTTCCTCTTCATCATCTGATGGTCCTATTTCAACATAAGATCGGCTTTCATCATCCAATCTATCTGTTAAATCTTCAACAACTTGCATCGGTTGCGTTTCAACCCTAACTTCTTGAAATGCCTCCGATAGTGCGAGTGAAGAAGATTGTTTCGTTTCAAGTGCATGAACAACTGATCTAGCCTTGATTTTACACACTGCCATCCAATCGCATCTATCTCGTTTAAACGATGGATATGGGACATAGTACACCTGTGCAGCTTGCATTGCCAAAACAAAAGGTTCATACTTTGTATATCTTCTTCTTTGATTAATATCAACCAGATTATACTTAGGATGAACCTTCGTGCCAATGTTTGGCGTAGGATCAAACCATTCACATTTGAATAAGATTGTGCACTTCATTGGTAGGCCTGGATATTCTAACTCCAAAACCTCAACCAATTTCCCATAAAAATTGTTTGACACGTCACTGTAGTTTGATCCCTTTATGCACACACCGCTGTTCATTGTCTTTTTGCTTCTCCCATAACCCTCAGTGTGAAACTTGTAACCGTTTACAAAGTATCCAGAGTAGGCATTAGCAACCGGTAATGGCCCCTTTGCCAGATCCGTAATAAATCTGTTACGAATATCGCTTTCCGAGCTTCGAGCCTATGGGAAATAGTAATGACATGAGTCAGATTTAATAAATGTACATTCCGTGTTGTGTACATTGAAAGTAACTTACATAATATTTGAACCATTCTACAAATTCCGTGTCCAGCTTTGCATCAACTGCAGTATCAGTCAAATTGAGATTTTGAAGCCGCAGAAGATTGATATATTTCCTATTTATCAACGAACCATATTAGCATAAGTACGATTTAACAACGGCCCACGTCAAGTTTTGAATCTTTACATTATTTATACTTACTGTACATATGGTGTGATCTCTTCGCAATTCAATAAAATATAGGTTTGAGCCGCTTGTATCTCTGCATCAGTCAATCGTCTTTTTTTTTGATTTACCAATCGTATGCCCAGGGTAGGTGAAAGTTTTTAGATTTCCTTCAAACTCAGATTGAACGCGATCTCCTCCGTCATCGTTACGTGGCACTCTCCGATGCTTGGTGAAAACATGTTGGTCAAAGTAGTGTGAACAGAATGTGGAAGCTTCTTCCACCAAATACGCATTGCAAATGGATCCCTCGACCTTTGCCTTATTGCGCACATTCTTTTTAATTTTCTGTAGGTGTCTGTGATTGTACAATGCCAATATGTAAGTATAAGTTCAAAAAAATGATGTAATCATTAGAATGAAATGTTAGTGAATCACCTCTCAAATGGATACATCCATCGATATTGTACCGGTCCTGCTAAACGACATTCATAGGGCAAATGAACCGGCAGATGTTCCATAGAATCAAAGAAGCCGGGTGGAAAAATTCGCTCCAACTTGCACATCACTACTGGGATTTCTCGCGCTAATTGGTCCATATCATCGCATCGGATAACAGTCATCGTCAATTCCTTGAAAAAGAGACTCAATTCTGTCATTGCTTCCCAAATTTTTCCTGGTAATAATTCCCGGAATGCCACAGGGATCAATCTTTGCATGAAAACATGGCAGTCATGGCTTTTCATGCCAAACAATCTGTACTTCCTCATGTCCACACATCTACCCATATTTGAACAGTAGCCATCTGGAAACCTTAATGATCATAACCATTCGCACAATAATTGCCTTTGGGGTTTATCTAAACAATAACATGCCTTCGGAAACTTACCAGTAAGTACAGATTGCTCGAGTTCCGGTCGACGACAAATTTCCTTCATGTCTGCTCTCGCTTTTGCATTATCCTTGGTTTTCCCTTCAATGTTCATGACAGTGTTGAACAGATTTTCAAACACATTTTTTTCTATGTGCATGACATCAAGGTTATGACGAATAAGAAGTGAACTCCAGTATGGCAAATCCCAGAAGATGCTTCGCTTTTTCCACCCGCTATTCCTGCCAATTCTTGTATTTACCTCATCTGCACCTAACACTGTAACTTTCATAAGCCCCAGATCTTCAATTTCTTGTAATATTTGTGCTCCAGACTTCACAAGTGGAGGGGGTTCAACAATAGTCGTGTTCTTTCTAAAGCATTGTCGATTTCTCCTCCAAGGGTGAGATTCTGGTAAGAATTTGCGATGACAATCAAACCAACATTGTTTACCTCCATTCTTTAGTGTAAATGCATTAGTGTTTTCCATGCAGTGAGGACAAGCCAATTTGCCAGCCGTACTCCACCCAGATAATATTCCAAAAGCTGGAAAATCACTGATGGTCCAAAGCAAAGCAGCTCGCATTATGAAATTCTGATTGGTCGAAACATCGAATGTTTCAACCCCATATTCCCATAAATAATTAAGTTCAGCAATCAAAGGCTGCAGAAACACATCAATTTTCTGTTTTGGATTAGTAGGCCCAGGAACAATAACACACAAAAACATATATTCATCTTTCATACACATTGACGGTGGTAGATTATACGGTGTCACAATGACAGGCCATGATGAATATTGCTGTCCTGATTGGCCAAACGGCTGAAACCCATCAGTACAAAGCCCTAATCTCACGTTTCTCATATCAGCAGCAAACACAGGATGAATGTTATCAAAATGTTTCCACGCTTCAGAGTCTGACGGATGAGTCATTATACCATCCTCATATTCATGCAAAGCATGCCATGTCATGTGTTCAGCTGTCGCCTTAGATGCATATAATCTTTGAAGGCGAGGAATAAGAGGGAAATAATACATATTCTTAAAAGCCTTCTCTTTTTGTTCTCTACCAGTCCCTTGACCTCGCCGTTGATATCTTGGAAGATTACAAAACTTGCATTCTCTGAATTCCGAGTCAACACCCCAGAATATCATACAATTATTACGACAACAATCAATCTTTTCTACCGGTAGTCCCAACCCCCGAACTAATTTTTGTCCGATAAAAATTATCAACCATTGAATGGCCTTCAGGCAACATTTCTTTTGCTAACTGCACAAAATCATCGTAACACCTTTCTGAAAAATGGTGCTCCGCTTTCATGTGTAGTAATTGTGCAACAACAGACAGAACTGAATGATTCTTGCATCCAGGCCACAGTTCACTGTTAGCTGCACTTAGCATGTCAAACAATTGTTGTGCTGCTACGTTTGGCGATTCCTCCATATTATCCCATTCACATTGTACTCTACTCGCATCGATTACCATATCATTGCATTGATTACCATACAGAAATTGATAAGGCTGAACTTCTAAACTTACCGGAATGGAGTGGCTTGATCCACTGGCAACTCGAGCTTCACCATGATGTATCCATTCGTAATAATTTTCCACGAACCCATGTTTGCACAAATGAAGTTTCACTGTATCGATGTCTAAGAAGGCTCGATTTCGACACTTCTTGTGATTACATGGACACCTCAACTTATTACCATCCATAAAACTGGGATTACCAACTGCAAACTGTATAAACGCCTCCAATCCTTGCAGGAACTCTTGTCTTAATATCCCATTGACCTCGAACCTCCAGTACATCCAATCTCGATTATTTTGCATTTTTTTTACCTAATTAACAATGTGTTTATAAAGGGTCGTGTCATGTAATTGCATTAGTCTAAATCATCCTTAAAACATGCACCTAATGTAATGTTCAATTTACAATACTTATAAGTAACTAAGGTTATTTCTATAATAAGGGTAACTATATATAAATGTAAAATCACTAAGTTCATTTATTGAATACAAAGACTACTGTAATAAAGGTAAGTGTACTATTCTACATATTGAATTTTTGGGAAAAAAATTCGGCAGCATTTCGGCACAACACAATTAAATCTCAAATACAAAAACAAATCAATAAACACTTCTATATCATACCAACATTCTCCAAAGGCAAAATGGCCACTACTAGGCCTCCAATCCAAACTCATCATTCATTTAAGTCAAAAACATATTTAAGAAAAATAACGACAATAATATAAAATAAAGAAAAATACAGCCAAAACTTCTCAAGAAAGAGTTGCCAATAATTAAGAACATATAATAACCTAAACACACAAAAAATTATTTATATACATTCCAATTATTCTTCAAAAAAAAAAAAAAAAATTGGAGCAATTAGTTTTTGTACTTGTTATTATTTTTGTTCAGTACTTTCACAGAGTTAGTTTTTATGCATCAACTACGTATACACTGATTTTAAGATATTTACAATTAGTTTTTGTAGTTTGGAGCATATATTGAAAACTGAAAACTCTTAAGTACACATCGCATTTGCATATTTCTTTTATATTTCTTTTTCGATTAACTTGAATAAAATGTAAAATATTATATAATAAAAAGAAAATTGCTTTCATTTTCAATCCCATAATATTTATATTCTGTATATTTGAAATGACACTTGCTTTGAAACTTTGAAACTTTTCCGAACTGGTTGCAGACTTTGAAATGGTCTACTAAAGTATCTATCAAAGTTTGATTAAATTTTTTTAATAATTTAATTATTTCGGTTCAATTTTAAACTTTGATGAATTTGTGAAAGGTATTTTATAAGTTATTAAAAATTAGATCACTTATTAGATTTGAGAAATTTTGATGGATAAAATGAGTTTATTTTTTTCTACATTCAACAATTTTTTTAGTAAATAAATGTTGAAATAAGAAAAACTACTAAATGTTAATTTCACATTTTTCATTAAAAGTCCTAACAAAAAATATATATAATAAATCAACCACAATATATTTAGAACCTTTAAAATATTGTTTTTCTCTCCTAATAACAACTGTAAAAATCATTCTACTATATATTTACAATAGTTTTATATGTATTGATTACTAGATTTTATATTAATAAAATAGAACTTTAAAGCAAAAAGAAAATGCAATTTTTAATGAATAAAATGTTTTTTTAGAAAAGATAAATAAAAATAGAGATTGAATAAGGAAAAAAATTTGGCGTTCTCACTAATCACATTCAATTTTGTTGCTAAATTTCATTATCACCCATCGGTAAAATTGCAGAAATTAATGTAATTTGAAAATTAAAATTTTTATCGCTCGATATCACTCGAATGTATCTCCAAATGTCGTTCTTCCTAAATATTAATGGCGCGTTCTATTTTATTCGATTCAATTTAGTCAAATTTGTATGATAAAATGATATTTATCTATTTGCTTGGATATTAAGGGTTATTAATTTTATATATAGCAACAATTTTTAAATTTTTTTTCGTTTTTTAAATAAAATATGTAACAATATATAATTACGGCTTTTTGTTGACTGAAACTCTCAATTTTTAATTTATTTAAGTTGCATATATATATGTTAAATTAAAATAAAAAAATAACAACAACAACATTAACAATAATACTAATAATAATAATAACAAGTACATTCACAATAATAATAATAATAATAACAACAACAACAGTAACAATAATACCAATAATAATAATAACAACAACAATAACAATAACAATAATACTAATAATAATAATAATAATAACAATCACAATAATAATAATAATAACATTAAGAATAATAATATTAATAACAACAACAATAATACTAATAATAATAATACTAATCATAATAATAACAACAACAATAACAATAACAATAACAATAATACTAATAATAATAATAATAATAACAATCACAATAATAATAATAATAACATTAATAATAATATTAATAACAACAACAACAACAACAACAACAATAATAATAATAATAATAATAATAATAATAATAATAATAATAATAATATAATAATAAGAACAGTAGTAATAATAATAATAATAACAATATAATAATAATAATAACAATCACAATAATAATAATAATAATAATATTAATAATATTAGTAATAATAACAACAACAATAATACAAATAATTATAATAATAATAAGAACAGTAATAATAATAATAATAATAATAATAATAATAATAATACCCTAAAAAAATTCTAATCGCAACTCTATATACAAAATCAACTATAACTAAATACAATAAAAACAAATAAAATCGAAAAAAAAAAAAATTGGAAAAATTAATCGCAAAATAAAACTAACCTCAGATTTTCGCAACAGGCTGACCGGAGTGCAAAGCGAGCGGGGCTGCCGGCGTTAGGCGGGCTGGAACGGTGTCAGGAGGGGCCGGAGTGGCGCTGCGGACGGAGGAGAGGAGAGGAGAAGGAGAAGAGAGAAAGAAGAAGAAAGAAAAAAGAGAGGGCCCGACGCTTAAAGCCCTAAATTTTGCGACCGACATATCGGTCGCAAATGTTATAACTATCGGTCGCAATTTTTAATGAGCCGACGTCGTTTGACTAGGCTCAAAATTTGCGACCGATTTGCGACTAACTATATCGATCGCAAAAAATCGGTCGCAATGTAGTCTCCAATCGGTCTCAGAACTTTGGCCCATTTTTTACGTGCGAAGTTTTGCGACAGAAGAACATTTAGTCACAAATCGGTCGCAAATCCGTAGTACAGAGGTCGCAAATCATTAACCATTCTCGCGGGAACTTTCAGCTCCAAATTTTGCGACCGGTGGCTTATAAGTCGCAAATCGGTCTCAAAATTGCGACCGAATTAAGTCGGTCGCAAAAATCGGTCGCAATTGTGCGTTTTTTTTGTAGTGAAGAAAAAAAGATGGGTCAATTGACGCCTCTTTTAATCAACTGCATCTCTGGCCAGTGGTTGATAATCATACTAATATTAGTTCATAAATAAGTGAAATAATATGATCATTCTCAAAGTAAGATAAAACTTGTTTATACTCGGTGTATTAGATCACTCGTGCACTAAACCAATTAAGAAAAAGATTTTTATAATAATTATTACTATTTTATCTTCTCTTTTTTTCCAAGTAAATAATAAAAAATACCTTCGTCTGAACCAAAAAAGTGTTTTTGATTGATTAAGTATATGAGATGGATCCCTACATGTGTAAATAAGTCTTTCACTCAAAGTATTTGTAAAAAACATTTGCATTTAAAATTTGATTCTCATAACCATCATCTAGTGCTATAACAGTATCAATAAACTATACAAAATTCTAAGCTTAATTAAATTTAGTCTGATTGGTTTTCTCACTTTCTATAAAAATACAAAAGGTGAGAGATTACGAGCTCGAGTCCTGCTATGTTATACAGTTTCAAGCAAAATGGAAGAAAACAAAGCTATTGCAACTTTTAAATGGCTCACACATGATGTAAACTTACTACAATAGAAAGAACAAAATACAAAGAAATTGAGTATTAAAAGAAAAAAAAAATGGCCATTGTATATGTCTAAGAGAATGAAAACATATAAATAAGAAAAATAGAAAGTCTAACAATTTTAATTAATTATTAACCTGAAATGTTTTATGGAATTTTAAAATTTTAGTAATAATCTAGTCAAATTTTAGATATTTTTAGCATTCTTCAAATAAAAGTGGAGCATCAAAATTAAAATTCATGGAATATTGAATTAATTTATAAATATTTTTATGATATAGTTTATATTTGAATAACTTAAATTTATGTCAAAATCACACCTTTTAATTTGGAATATATTATTAAAGATTAATCATCAAAATTTACTTATTTCTTTCCAAATTAATTTTTTAAAATTAGGTTTTGTACTCAGTTCAACCCATATATCCAGCTAGCAATTTTATTCCAATAATATAACTTCAAAAGCAAACAAATTAATATCCCGTGCGGCTATAATTCCTATAAATTTTCTTTACAAGACTTGAGAGTGGAAACTGTAGAGATGAAAGTTACATTCAGGGTAGAATGATTGTAGTGACGTGGAAAGATTCAGTTCGATTTTTGCAGAGTCTATTCGATAAAGTTAGCTATTTTAAATGATAGTAGCTCTCAACTGTTTAACTAATATATCCCCCAAACTCTAAATACTATTACAATTGTTAGTTTATCGAACATGATAAATAATAGAACTAGCGTTTTGATTTATCAAAACGTAAAAGTTATATGAAAAACCGTTGCTGAACGGAGTTTTAATGTTCGTGGCAAAGAAAAGAACAAATGAATGTTACCCGCAACTCTTGCTTATCGACTATTGGTCGAAATTTTCTTGCATTCAAGGAAAAAAAACTTGAATTTGAATTTTGAACGGGCATTATAGGACAACCGTCGTTCCAAACAAGGGTGGAGGAGACATAATTAATCAATGTCATGTCTACCTACAGGAATACTTGCAAGCCCAAACAATAGCAAGTTGCCGCATAAAATTTCTACCTATCCTACATTTCTCTCTTTCGGAGATTTATATATATACAGCTCTTTGAAAATGAACTACTTCCATATCATATTTTAATGTTTACATACTCATTGTAAATAAATTCGTAAAATCAAAATTCATATCATATCAAAATTGTAGCATTAAATTTATTTTTTTTAGCAATCATAGCCACTGTCTAGGAATCGTTAGAATCTCAATGTGGTTATTAGTGGACCTACATGTCATTATGTCAAAATAGCTTAATGTCAAAATATCAACCTATTAGATGAAACCACATCATATACTATTTCTTAACTATCCAACAATAAATTTTTAATACGATTTTTAAATTATTCAGCTCAATAAGCTATTTATTCAGATTCAATTTTTATAATTCAGCACAAGTACATTACGTTAAAAATAACTTGTAATTAGGGAAATATCGTTGGCACCACATTTAAGTTTGTCCTAATGCTATTGATTAATCCTATTTTATCTGAATTTCTTGAAGAAAACCATTAATTAGCTTTGAAGTTTGTCCTAATGGCATTGAGTTAGCTTTCATAAATTGGAAGGAAGGAAAAAAGCCAAACGAGATAATATCTAAGTAGAAGATCGAATCTCTCTAGGTAACCTCTTCTAGCTAGTTAATTTCTTTTTTCATTTTTAATTGTTTTATTTAACTATGTCCTCGTAATATTCCATAAACCTGGTAATTTTTTAACTAATTATATTCCAAAAACCGAAAATATTATATTAGAAAAATTAAAAAAAACTATTAATGTCTTGAATAATTTTTTTTTTTTTTTTTTTTGAGGATGTCTTAACTAATCTTGAATGTAAATCATATATGTTTAATTAACACATGCTTCAAATTTAATAAGTTAAATTTAGTAAGTAAAATATTAGTGCAGTATAAAGCAATTATAACAAAATTCTAATTAGTTTGTGAAAACATACCAATGCTAAGCAATTATAATAATTTTTTAAAAGTATTATTTAGCTATTTTGAAAATGACAAAAATCTACTAAGGCATGTTCGATAATACTAGCTATTTTAATAGATGTTAATTATTTTAATGTGCTGTTACATATTTTACTAAAGTTATTGTTAGATATTAGCTTTTAGCTGGTAGGCTTCTAACTATATAACGGTTTAAATTAGAATTACTCGGTAAAAATAGTTGTTTAATTAGTTAATTAACTTAAAATGACTAAAAAAGACATTAGATGTTTAATTAATTGAATAGGAGGAAAAAAATGGATATGATTATCAAAAAATTTAATTAATCTTAATGAAACGCTAAATATTAAGATATTTAACGTTTGATAAAAAATTTCATCAATCTCTAAAAGCTATTATAAATATTATATTACCGAACGATATAATTAATAAAATTAATTTTTACCTGGAAAAAACATAAAGTTAGCTCAAAGATTGTTATCCAACATGCCTAAATCTACTTATTAATAGTTTTCGAAGAAATAAAAAAGAGACAAGAATGAAAAAATTATTAGAGAATCTCATTTTTATAAGCAAGAAGTATTTTATTTTAAAAAAGAGGATTGGAACATGGAAATGTGCAATTGTATATTATTTTAGTGATCTAGTATGTGATTGGCTTCCTTTCAAAAAAAAAAAATGTGATTGATTTATTTATTATGAAATTGGAAAATATTCAGATACTATGTTCCACATGCAATTAAGCACATACGTAGTTATATGAGACAAATTACAAAAAGTTAATTTACAAGAAAAGATTGCATAAATTTAGACAAAAATCATATTTATATCCTAAGCTAATTCCCATCAGAAAATAGCTTAATCCGCCCATTTTAATGTCAATTAGCTCTTCTAGGTATTATTATGTTTCTGATAATGACGTTGCTACCTTTACCTGTTTATTCATTTTTGCAAAAGAATAAGAATAATAACAATAATATGAAAATAAAACACTAAAGTCAGAAACAAGTTCGTATATAAAAATGAGACAGATACAGAGAATTTTGATATTAATTCCATTGATTCTGTGATTCATGGAGAAGGGAAAAATGTCTTTTGCTTATAGTTATTTCTTCCTCTTATTAGTAACTATTTCTATTGTAGCAGTGGAGGCCAATCCACCACCAATTTTTATATTTGGTGATTCTACATTTGATGTTGGGACCAACAATTTCTTGAATGGAACGATTGCACTTGCCAATTTCCCTTATAATGGGATTGATTATCCTAACTCAGTTCCTACAGGGAGGTTCAGCAATGGGTATAACCTTGCCGATCGACTTGGTACGTATTTGTCTAAAGGGTGTGTCCTGATCCTGTCTCATGCATGTGTTCAACGTTCTTTTTTAAAGTAGAAAAAAAAAAAAAAAAAAAACTATAATCGACATATCCATCTTAATTTAGCATTCCAAGCTTTATGAAAATAGTAATCAGTGAAGATTTAATTCATCTGAAGAACTGTATTAAATTTATGTTATTGTATAGAAAATGATGAACATTGATTGATAATTTCTGCTTGTAATTTTTATTTTAGCGATGCTATTCGGATACGAGGGAAGTCCACCATCTTATCTTTCTCTTGTCAACAATATGTCGATTTCCAAGGAGGAAATACTGAAAGGAGTTAACTTTGCTTCTGGAGGATCTGGAATTCTTGATCAAACTGGAAGCAAATTGTGGGTGAGTATTTATATAAAATTAACGATTAATAATCTTGATTCTTGGTTGTTGGATTTTGTTCTAAAATTCAAAAAATGTAGCACGGAGTTGTATCATTGAGAGATCAGATTCAGCAATTCGGACTGATCCGTGAAAATATTTCCGAGATGAAGGGTGCTGATGAAACTGCTAAGAATCTTTCCAACTCTTTGTTCATACTCAGTGTTGGTTCAAATGACATCCTCGATCCCGTTCGTTTAGGAATCAACGTAACCAAAGAACAATTGATGACAAATCTCCAGTCAGCTTACTACCAACATCTAAAGGTATATATAAACCGTATAGCTAGCAGATAAATCCCTTGTTCGATTCGATTAAAACCCATTATTTATAAATTTGTCAAATAATAAGATCCATTTGAATTCAGTTTAAGGATAAGATTTCTCGTTTTCATTAAAATGGCAGGATTTATACAATCTGGGAGCTAGGAAATTTGGTATTTTAGTTGCTGCACCACTTGGCTGCTGTCCTTTTTCGCGTGCTTTGAACAAGAGTTTGGGTGGCAATGGTGGTTGTTTGAGAACAGTAAATGAATTTGCTCGACGTTTTTACCACATTGTTTACGCTGTTTTACAAAGAATGACATCTGAATTTCCAGAAATGAAGTATTCACTTGGAAATATGTACAATATGACTAACTTTGTCATGAAGAATCCTCGTTCCTTTGGTAAGTGTACAGTTTAAGGATTATTATTATGTTCAATTTATTTCTTTAAATTGATTGTGTATACTATAACGAGGGATCTTAATAATTTAAGCTACTCTATGAACTTTGCATAGCTTCGTTCCGAAAAAGCTCATTTGACAAGTTTAACAAGTCGAGTTCAAGTCTTATACAGTTCATTTAATAAATGAACCAAGCTCGAGCCCAAATTTAATTGGAGCATATAAATGAGTCGCAAAAAAAAAAAAAAAAAAAAAAAAATTTAACTAACAAGTTGAATTGAGCCGAGCTCTCTATTTATACTAAACTTGATTCAACTTGATTTGTTTACAGCCTAATTATAACTAATTACGGAGACATATTGTAATAAATATTAGATTTACTCTACAATTACTTAGTAAATAGTCACGTTTTGTTGCTTACCCACTTTATAATATCGATTAGACTTGCCTAAACTCATCTATAGATCTAGCTATGGTTCAAACTAATGAAAATTGAAGTTTTTTAAAAATTTGTTCTCTTTTCTTAAGTGAATTGTCAAAAATACTCTTGGTTTTAATAAAATTTATTTTTCATAGATTTGGTCTATAAACTCGATTTAAGCAAGTCAATTCTAACAGTTACTAACACAACCATCACTTTTTAATGTCTTAGGTTTCAAGGAAACAAAGGAAGCATGCTGTGGATCCGGAGATTACAATGGCGTAGGGTTCTGCAATGAAGCACAAAGTCCTAACCTTTGTAAGAATCGTAAAGAGTACTTATTTTGGGACTTATATCATCCTTCTGAGGCCGCAACCAACCTATCAGCCCTAGCTCTTTATTATGGAGACAGTCCATTCGTGAAACCAATCAACCTTCGCCAACTGGCAGAGATTCAAATCTAACTTATATTACCACTGTGGTTCAGTATATAATAATGTCTTATATATACTCTAATCCAGTAATTTATCAATTCAATAATGTTATTTTCGAGTTAAAATTATAAGAGTATATTTGTTTTGCCTGTATTTTGGTTCTTTTTTGTTCGGTTTTCTCTATAGTTTAATTAATGTTGTCATTGCACACTAAGGCATATAGTCTAATGATCAGTGCATTGCGATCGAGCAATAGATCGAGATTCAAATTTCCCTTTTTCAATATTTAAAAAAATAATTAATGTTTTCGTACATCAAATGATATAGATTTGAAATTATAAACCACTAAAAGTAACCTAATATTCCATTTCAGGATATATATGATTAATTGAATTAAACAGGATATATATCCGAATCCAATAGACCTCATTTCCAATACTTGTTGGTATTTCAATAAGCATATTTAATGAACAAATATTTATTGATATTCTTTTATTTTCACAAATTTTTTCTTTTTTACAATTGTCAAAAATGAGGAATTGAAACCAATTTCTATACACCTAGTTGGTTTCGATTATAGTGTAAAATTAAAAATTATTCGATAATTTAGTTTCAGTTTCGACTGATTCAGTTTCAATTTAAAACCAAACTATAGTCATGCCTAGGTTTACTGGGAGGGTTTTTATGGATAGATATACTCTAGTTTAATGATAGCTAATTATTTCATGAAAATAGGTCTAATTCCTTTTCATACTAATTCAATGTATATATACATATATGAGTAGCGTTATTTCCGAAGCATGTTTTGTTAATTCAGATAAAGAAATACTATCTCCGTTCCATTTTATTTATATGGTTTGATAAAACACGCATATTAAAAATTTAGTCAACAAAAACTATTTTATCATTTAAACCTAAACTATTTTATCATTTAAACCTTAACTGATTAAATATATTAATAAAAGTCTCTCATTTAATAAAGTATCATAGGTTATCATGAGAAAAATAATGGTTTACATGTCTAAATTTAAAAATTTTGCAAACATTTTGAGACGATAAAAAAAATTAACAAACAAACGAAAAAGAATAGAAGGAGTAGTAAATATTGTCCTAATTGAGAATTAACATTTGGATTTTAGGACCATACAAATTTTAAAAAACTTTCAGCTGTTTCTTCGCATTGCTTCCGCATCTACTCCTTTAGCTTGCTCAATTCCTCGTCCAGAATATCCTTGCAGAGAATCAACGTTGATTCATGAAGTTCGACTGCTCCTTTCGGTCAAAGTTAGTTTATTAATACTTGCTCTAACATTAACAAACAAGCTCTGAAAATAATGCTACCCAATAATAAATATAGTTAAATAATAATTCTTTGCTAATTTTTTTTTTTATATATATATACCAATTTAAAAACATAAATGAGCCATGATTTTAATTTGTTGCTTATTCCAAAATTTGACTAACATGTTTGCTAACAAAAATAAAAATTTAACTGTGGTTGGATTAGCGGAAGTAGAATTCATCCTTTGAGGGAACCTTTTTTTTAAAAAAAACAAATTATAATTTATGATAAGCCAAAAAGAAAAATTAGTTTATTTTATGGACAAAAGGACATCACAGAAATTTTTTCTTGTATTCTGCATAGGGCTGTGCAATTTGGATTCCGGTACGGTTCTTAAGAAGAATCAGAACCGAACCAAAAATTCAGTTCTTTCATTTTTAGGAACCGAAAATGAACCGAACTAAATTCAGAAAGAAGAAGGACCAAAATTATTTAAGAAAATTGATTTTTCCCATGTTTTTTTACCATTGTCTTTTTATTTTTAGGAAAATGGTTTGGCACTTCTTGGAAAAAATCAATGAACAAGAACATATTTGTTTGATTAATATGTAAATATTATCAGTAGGGCAAACATCCGCCCTGTCAATGATGTAGTTGTCTTATATCATAATCGATTAGCACCCAGCTAATATTCAATTTTATAACATAAATGTAAACAACAAGAAAAATGCCTTGAAACAATGCTTAACTCATTCATCCTAGTTGATGATGTTGAATTTTTGGTAAAAAAAAGTCACATTGATGCTAATGTTGATTGACGTTGAGTGATTGAGTCTCCTTCTCTCTTAATCAAAAGTATCGAGCTTGAATATTGGGTACGAAAATTGTTATATTTAGAAGATCACTTCTTCAATGGACCCTGCAGTACTCGAGCCGGATATAGTCGAAATTCAGTGATAATGTCGATCTTGCTCATATATATAAGAAAGATTCTTAGAATTAAGCTAGATCCATTAGCTGACAATTGTTAACTGTTAAAATATGTAATGATCATTAAGAATATACTTTTTTAATATATTATGAAGTAATATGTATGTTTAAAAAATTTTAAGATGGATATTTTATTTTTATTTTTATCTATTATAAAAATAAAAAATACTGATTAATTTCTTTAAATAATATTAATTTCAATTTATTATTTTTAAATAACTATAAATAAAATAAATAAAAATATTACTTTGAAAAAATTAAACTAAAGCTAGAATTGCAACGAAAAATTAGTTAAAAAGAAAAAAACAATTGAATATGGCAACATGCAATTGGGTATTTTTAGTGATAAACTATGCTATTATTATATTCATAAAATGGCAAACAATGGGCTGTAACTTTAGTGGGTGCGTCCAAAATATGCGGAAATTATTGCAAGAACATATAAATAGCTGCTGTAGTTCATTCAGACAATAACATATGGTTATTTTACAAATAAGGTTTCATATATTTGGCCAAAAATTATACTTATATCCTAAGATAAAATTTGCGAATGAGCAAATAGTTTAATCCGCCCATATATAATGTTAATTAGCTCTTCTATGTATTATTATGTTCTGATAATGACACTGATGTCCTTACCTGTTCATTCATTTTTGGAATATATGACAAAAATAAAATAAAAATAATGATAATAAAGACAGAGCCAAGTTCATATATATATAGAAGAAATACAGAGAAAATTTTAGTAGTAAACAATAATTATTTTCTTCGATTCATTTCATGGCAAAGGGAAAACTGTCTTTTAGCTACAATTATTTTCTGCTCTTGTTAGTAAGTCTTTCCATTGCAGAAGTGGATGCCAAGCCAGCAGCAATTTTCATATTTGGTGATTCTACATTTGATGTTGGGACTAACAATTTTCTGAATGGAACGACTGCACTTGCCAATTTCCCTTATAATGGGATTGATTTTCCTGACTCAATTCCTACAGGGAGGTTCAGTAATGGTTATAACCTTGCTGATCGACTTGGTACGTATTTCATTTCCGAGTGATTGTCTCGGGTTATTAACGATTGACTGAGCGTTATTGAATCTTCTGAGGTTGTAACGCTCGGTCTTCTATAATATTTATTATGTCTTTCAACGTTTTTTACTGTCATTTACATCTTAACTCTTTACAGATATGTTCTTAATATATTTATTAGGCTATCAGTACGTATAACAAACATGTATGGATCTCAATTCTAGCATTAATTCCAAGCTCCATGGAAGTAGTAATTACTGAGGATATGATACTTAATTCATCTTAAAGAAATGTAATAAGTCATCTTATATGCCAAAATAGTTTACTGATAATTCTTGCTTGTCAACTTTTGTTTCAGCAATGCTGTTTGGATATGAAAGGAGCCCGCTACCTTATCTTTATCTTGTCAACAATATGTCGATTTTCAGAGAGGAAATACTGAAAGGAGTGAACTTTGCATCTGGAGGATCTGGAATTCTTGATCAAACTGGAAAAATATTATGGGTGAGTTTTATATAAAATGCTATTCTGAAGTGTTAATTAAGTAGTTAATTAGCAATCTCAACCGAGGTTTCATCCGGTAATGAATTTACTGTTCAGTGTTAATTAAGTAGTTTTTGTTTCTTTATATAGTTTTGGTCGGAGCATAATTAAAAACTAATAATCTTGATTCTTGATTGTCGGATTTTGTTCTAAAATTCAAAATATACAGCATGGAGTCGTACCATTGAGAGATCAGATTCAGCAATTTGCATTAGTCCGTGAAAATATTACTGAGATGAAGGGTGCTGATGAAACTGCTAAGAATCTTTCCAACTCTTTGTTCATATTCAGTGTTGGTTCAAACGACATTCTTGATACCCTTCGTTTAGGAGCCAATATAACCAAAGAACAATTGATGGCCACTCTCCGGTCAGCTTACTACCAACATCTAAAGGTATATATAAATCCAATAGCTACCAGATAAATTTCCTTGTTTGATTCTATTAAAATCCGTTACTATAAATTTCTCAAATAAGATCCATCGCAATTCGGTTCAAGAATAAGATTTCTTGTGTTGATTAAAATGGCAGAACTTATACAACATGGGAGCTAGGAAATTTGGCATAATAGGTGCTGCACCAATTGGCTGCTGTCCTTTTTCGCGTGCTATGAACAAGAGTTTGGGGTGGTAACGGTGGTTGCTTGAAAGCACCAAATGAATTTGCTCGACGTTTCTACTTCGTTGTTCGCTCTCTCTTACAAAGATTGACATCTGAATTTCCAGAAATGAAGTATTCACTTGGAAATGTGTACAATATGACCAGCTATATCTTGAAGAATCATCGCACATATGGTATGTGTGCAGTTCAAGAATTATCACAATTAAGTAATTATATTTCTATGAATTGGTCATTTAACACATACTATAACTAGGTTTATAAATAAGTCAAAGCAGCTCAATATCTCTTTGACATTCTGGTTTTGAAAAAAAAGTTTATTCAATAAGTTTAACGAGGTGAGTTCCAGCCTACTTATTGAATTCATTTGATAAAGGAGTCAAGCTCGAATTTGAATATATAAATGAACCACAATTTTTTAAACTAACGAGCTGAGTTTAAACTTTATTTTTAAGCTTGAACGGGACTTGATTTTTCAATAAAATTACTAATAAAATCTTCACTTTTTGAATACCCTAGGTTTCGAGGAAATAAAGGAAGCTTGCTGTGGGTCGGGAGATTACAATGGAGTAGGGTATTGCAACAAAACAGAAAACCCTAACCTTTGTCAGAATCGGAAGGAGTATTTATTTTGGGACTTGTATCATCCATCAGAAGCTGCAAACCAATCTAACAGCCCTAACCCTCTATTATGGAGGCACTGACTTTGTGAAACCAATCAACTTTGGTCAGCTGGCAGAGATTCAACTCTAATAGGATAATTAAAAAATAAATAAAACAATATATATATATATATATATATATATACACACACACACCACACAGCATTTTGGTTTTGTAATAATGTTGAATCCAGCAATTAATGAATTCAATAATGATATTGTCTCATTAGAATAAAGAGGGTATCTTTGTTTTGTTTGTATTTTTGGTTTTATTTTGTTTGTTTTATATAACTATGACTATGTTATTTCAGTGATTAAGTTTATGCCCTTTAAACTTTTCTGGAGTTCAATTATAATCTTACACTTTTATATTTTAATAATAACTATTTACATCACAGAAATAAAATAATTTGACACATATTACATTTTAATGAGAGGTATATTTGTTGCTCAAATGTAAAATTATAGGATTATGATGGATTACCCCTAAAATTTAGGGCGCTAGCTACAAAAATAATCACCGAAAATATATAGTGAAATTTATACATTGGGCCAATGGAATTACAATATGTGTAGCACTTGGCAAACCTTGTAACATTTGTAATCTTTTATATATAAACAGGGTTAAAACCCCACAATAAGGGTTACGTGATTACTCCCACTTCACTTGGCTTTTTTTTTTTTTTAATTAAAGTTAATTAAAGAAAAGCCGCCTTGTTTAGCCACTACTTTTTATGTAGAGTTTACTCTTTGGAAAATGTTTACATGGACTTGGTACATGATTCCAACTACGGACCAAACCAATGCAATAGAAATTCTTTTCAAAAATTATTCTTAATTTATCTTTTTTTTTAATATATGGTTATAAATACTTATTTTCAATAAAAATTCAAATTTTCATTGATTTGGTCTATAGATAAGACTAAGGACCGAGCCTAGACAAGTCAATCTGCTAGCATTTTGACAAAATAGCACTTTTATTAATTATATTATTTGGTAATGTAATATTTATAGTAGCATCCGTATATCATTTGCTAATGAAATATTGATAAGGCAGTACTTCTATTAATTATATGGTTCAACGTAACATAAATATTTATAATAATGTTTATAGGCTAGTGAGTGTTTCATATGTTTAGTATTTGATAAGTACAAATAATTAAAATTTTAGAATTATTTTACCAATTAATCAAACAATTATTTTTATTAAATACTTGTATTTTAAACACTAACATCTAACCGCTATGAATACCCAAATTTTGAGGCTCAAGAGCCAGTTTTCCCCGGACTGCAAACAGTCCGGCCGGACCGGAGGCCATTTTGGAAGTTCACCGAAAGTATGTCAATATGGTATTTGACACATCCGGGACGTCGCGAGGATCGCGGAACTGGTCCCGGAATATTTTTCGGAGGTCCGGAACTCCCGAAAAAGCCTCCGGAACGAAAATTAGCAAAACCACTGGGCACGGCGGCTCGGACCGCCGGACACGGCAGCCCCGGCCACCGACCCCGGCGGCCCTGGCCGCCGAAACAGTCCGATTTTTGCCTATAAAAGCAGCCTCGGGCCTTCTGTTTTCCTCACCCAGTCTGTGTTGACGGACGCTCCTTCTCCCTCACGCTCCTTGCGATTCTTTACTGCTTTTCTGCATTTTAGTTTAGCTTTTATCGCTTTCTTGCTTTGTTATTTGGTCACTAAAGCTAAATTAATTAATATTCCCTTAACGAGGAGCTTAACCTGGAGTTGAGAAGTGGCTGTCGATTAAATCAGGTATGTAAACTAAACTCTGCCTATTTAATTTTAGCACTTCATGCATGCTTCTCTTCTACTCCTAATAACTCTACAACTGCATAAATGCATTCATGTCATCACTAGGCAATTAAATTTGCCTCAATTAAACATAATTAGGCTTAAATGCCCGATTAATCAATAATCGTGGTATTAAAGCCTAAATCCGACAATATTGACTTAAAATACCTAGTTAATTAAATGGCTATGGTATAGTTACCTTTATTTCGAACAGTCCAGGCTTAAGTCCAATTAATCAATAATTGTGACTAAAAAGCTTTAATTAAACACGTTTTCTCTCAGCAAAAAATTGCCTACATTGCAATTAAAGTAATTAATTTTGGCGACAATCGCCCAATCATCAGCTTTTGGCATAATTTGCCTAAATCAATTTATTTTCGCTGAAAGCCTAAAAAATAATCAATTTTGGCGACAATCGCCTAAAACAGCAATTTTTGGCAAACTAATTGCCTAAATCAATCTTTTTGGCTGAAAGCCATCAAAATCAACATTTTGGCATCAAATGCCTAAAAAATCAACTCTTTGACAAAATGTCTAAACAAAATGCACAGAGCATACACACACTCATGCATAAAGCATCCCCTTTCAAAGCCCTTCAAAGGAGGCCTATCGAACTACGCTGACTTTGATCTTCCATTCAAACGGAAGTACGTAGGCACGTTTGGGATTTAACCCCGAGTGGCAAGTCGCATCACTTAAAATTGGTCCATATCGCATTAATCACCTTGCAAAGCATTCATTTCATGGTTAGTTTATCAGCATGACATAGACTCAGGATCCATCTCGGGTTTGCACACCATGCCTTAGACATTGGAATAATTAATCTAGTAACTAGATTAATTAAAATTAGAGTCACTTAGGGTTTTTCCTAGTTTACCCTAAAACAATTAACAAGGTGGCGACTCCACACGCATTCACGTGCATTTCTTCCTTAGTCACATACATTTGTATGCATTGATATTTGGGGAGGGGGTTCACACCGCTATTACAACTAACAACGAAAAAGAAAATTAAGCGTACATACAATTGCAAGAATAAGATCGTTCTCCTGCGGATGAAATCTTCCAAAAGGAAAATGTAGAAAGAACGAAAGACTAATAAATTTATCTTTTTCACGTTTTTTACCATTTATCTTATAATTTTTATGAAAACGGTTTTATATTTCTTGACAAATGCTAATGAATAAGGATGAATTTTGGTTTTAGGGCAATCCGTTCTACCACTAAAGTTGTTTTGTATTATGATTACAATAATTAATATTCATTTTATAACATAAATTAATGTAAAAAACAAGAAAAATGCCTCCAAAAAATGTTTAATTAATTCACCCTAGTTGATGATGTTAATTTCTTGGTGTAATAAAACAAAAGAATGGTGTTCATGCCTGCTGATATATATATATAAGATAGATTCTCAGAATTAAGAAAGGCAAGAAAATCAGACAAAAACCCATTACTGATTTCCTTTCTCATGGCAAAAATGTCAAACTTTTCTTCTTACTTTCTCCTTTAGCTCTATGTGTTGTTGCTATTAACCCTACATATGCATATGAGAGGACCTTGCCTGCTATTTCATTTTTGGAGACTCTGCCATTGATATTGGAACTAACAGTTTACTTAAATTCCTATGCAAGGGCTAATTTCCGTTACAATGGGATTGATTTTCCTCATCAGACCAACAGGAAGGTTCAGCATGGCTATAATATTGGTGACCAATTAGGTACAGTTTCAACAGTAGTACTATCTCTTTTTTCAGTTTGATGGCTATCTCTCTTTATATATACTTACTGCGTTATTTGTGTGTGGTTTATTATTATTTATTAGCAATGAAGTTTGGGTTTAAGAAGAGTCCAGCAGCTTTCTTGACATTATGAATCGGACAACCCCCATTCATTTTCAAAAAGAAGATTCAACGAGGTGTGAACTTTGCTTCTGCTGGGTCTGGGCATTTTCGATGATACTGGATCCAAAGCATGGTGAGTCCTGTTCTTAAGATTTTGTTTAGATATATTTTATACACTTGAAATTGATACGTATATTTAAATTTATGTTTCAAAAAAAAAAATCATTAAAACATCAATTTAATGTTAAATCTAAATACTGAATCGTTAGCCAATGATGTTTGGCTTAACAGTACAAACTTTTATCTTAGGACTTAATTATCCCAAGTTCGATCTCCAAGTTAAACCTAATGAGCCCTTGATGTAATATATAACAAATAATGTATTTGAAATATTTATCTCCTTGGATACTAGAAAAGAAATACTGAACAATTTCAATTGTCTTAGAGGTTGTTAAACTATTTTTTTACATGCTTCTATAAGTAAATAGGGAAACACAAACACTTATCTACACCCGGTGTATGTATCCATTTATACACTAACCAATTATAAATAATGTTTTAATTCAATGAAATATTTCACAAAACGGTAATATTTTTAAAAAAACTTTTGTTTGATTAGCTTCATGCATGGAACCATCCTAGACCCGCAAGAAATTTCTAAGAAGCCAAAAACAAGGCATTTTAGTTTATTTATATAAACTCGTTAATTTGAATCAACTTTACTTAGTGATGATAAACCTAACAATAGATTCTTGATTTGGTGGAAACCTGCAGAATGCAGTTGTGCCTCTATCGCTGCAAATTCAACAATTTAATACAGTCATAGGAATATCACACAAGTTAGAGGTCCAAAGGCAACAGCTAAGATTCTTTCCAAAGCTTTATACATTTTCGGCTTTGGAGCTAACGAATTCTTTGATTACATGCGGGCAAAAAACAATACACCCAAAGAAGAGTTCGTGCTGGTGTCCATCTGCATACCATGGTCATTTGAAGGTTCTATCCTGATCTTTTTTCCCTTTTATAGTACTGGGAACTTTGTTTAGGACAAATAACATTCACCTTTCTAATGGTTTTGTTCACCAACTTATGGGTTTTATCTTCTTTTTTTCCTTTTTTTTTTTTTTTCTTTTGCATGCTTGTATTATGACAGGATGTGTATAATATGGGTGCAAGGAAATTTGGTATAATAGGAGTTTCCACCAATTGGTTGTTGTCCATATGCAAGAGCCATTAATGAAAAAGAAGGTGGTGAAGGTTGTATGCAGCTTTTGAATGACTTTGCTCAAGCTTTCTATAACTCAACTCTCACTCTATTGCAAAGGATGACTTCAGAATTGCCAAACTTCAAGTATTCTCTTGGAAATACCTATGCTATGACTATGGATTGTTTGACAACTATCCTTCTTTGGTAATTATGCTTATCCCTGCCATTATATATACACACACACGCGTTAGTAAGGGTGAGCAATTTTCGGTTTCTAGCCGAGAAACTGAGCCAATTTATTTTGGTCAGATTCAGATAGTTATTTTAAAAATTTGATTACAAATCGGTTTGTATGTAAAAAACCCATTTGGTTTTCGATTTTTATCTGGTTACTGTATATAACTACCTTATTTTAAGTTCAAAATACTAATTAGATTTGGAGTAATCAAATTCAAAACCGAACCAAACCAATTATCATTTATTATACTATTTGGTTTAAAATTGATACATCAAAAATATTTTTGCATAAACCAAAATCGAGCTAATTCGATTTTGGCTCGGTTGCCGGAATGCTCACTATAAACATTAGACGTTAAAGAACTACTGTAGGGAGGAACCCACATATATAGGGCCCAAAAGGGGCCTTGGGCCCCCAATATAAAAAAAATTTCAATTTTTCTCGTTAAAAAAAATTGAAAAAAATATTTAAATTTGGCCCCCTCATCAATCAAAATTATAGTTTGACCCTTACTTCTTCGAACTGGGTCGGTACCTGTACTACTCAACATTAATTTGGGCTAAATTATGAAATTTTCAAGTCCTAATTAGTTTCCTCATGCACTGTTTTTTTGAAATTTTTATATGTTAAAAAGTTCCATTTATAAATTTTAGGGTTCAAGAACATCAAGACAGCCTGTTGTGGATTGGGAAATTACAGTGGAGAAGTAGGATGTTATGAACCTATAAAATCCAATTCTTTGTAGCAATAGAAGTGAGTATTTGTTTGGGATTTGTATCATCCATCCTCAAGCAGCTTCTCAATTGTTAGCTTACAGCCTCTACAATGGAGAGCTAAGTATATGACACCAATGAATTTTAGTCAATTGGCTGATGTTCAAGTTCACATCTAGGTTATTTATGTAATGGCAAGATAATAAATTTAAATAATTTCAAGAAATTACAAAATGTTTATCTCTCTCTCTCTCTAGCACCTCTTTTGAGAGGAAGGCTGGTTGGAATTGCTTCTTGGCCTGCTCATAATCATCCATTGGTTGTGTGAGTTACAATTTCATCTAACAAAAATATGTTTTTTCTTATTTGGCTTGATTAATCTGCAATCATGAAAATAATATTTTTTTTTAGGCTCCGTGTATTTGCGTAAAATAAATTGCTAGAACATATTTTTCACAATTTCCTGTTGTATAGAGCGTTTATGAAAATAAATCAATGGAAAATATTTTCCTAACAAAAAAAAATTAATTCATTTTCAAGGAAAATGACTTTCTATTTTCATGAGCGTAAAACATTTTTCGGATTTTGACAAACTTATTATAACCTTTTAAATTTTATAATTTTTTAATTTACTAATATCGATAGCTACCACTACCACTCACCGGCCACCACTACGGCCACCACCATTGGCTACCACCGTCGGTTACCAGTGGCTTTCATAATTTATCATTTTTTTCACTATTATTATATTAACAATAAAATTTTAAAATATGAAAATTTATTATTATTATTATTATTATGAATTAAAATTTTTTAATATTTTTAATGAATTTTCAATATTGTAACCGAATAACAGTTATTTGGAAAATATTTTTCAGTAAGTTATTTTTTGGAAACAGATGGAGCTTAGTTACATAAAGTTATCGTCCAAAAAATTATGTCAGCTATATATCAAACGGCTATTTGCATATCAAAATCAAAAATCTTAAAAACTTAAATTGTTGGTATAGAAAGTACACAAATTACAGAAATTTACAAGTTAAGTACATGATAACATTAATTCTTATATTTCAATTTTATACTTATTTTTGAAAATTGAACTGATTCAATATTTTTTAATTTTTGCCTTAAAATTCAACAAGAAGGTAATAGGATGACAACCCGATATGATAAAGTCCGACTTGAGGAAGACCCGCAAATTCCACCTAACTAAGCTGATCTGATATCAATTTACGGCTCGACCCGATATATAATCTGATCCAGATGATAGCGCAAATAAAAAGAAAAAGGCAACTATTTCCAGTTGGAAGTTGTCAAAATGGCTTAATTCTCATATCCTTGACGGCTGCTTGCTTAGCACAAAATATATTTGCTTAAGAGAAAATAGTTATTCGTTCGGTGCTTGCTTTGCGGTTTGCACGAGGTAGGAATCCTAACTCATAAGTTCTCGCACGAAAACCACCAGCCTGCAAATCGAAGACGAACAGAATGCTTTTCCGTTCATTTCTAGTTCACAAATCAATCTTTCACTCTCTTCAAGCTCATTCAAGACGCACTGTCCATCACCCAATTTCTATATTCCTTCGTTTTTCTCTTGCTCTACTTTACCATCTTCTTCACAGTCAACCCAACATCCGCCTCATACTCATTACAAACTGAACCATAAAGACTGGTTGTCTCCAAATGAAGTTTTAAAAAATTTTCGAAGACATTAAAGACCCAGATTCAGTTATCTCTATCTGGAATCAATACTCAAGAGAAAAGACTATAAACCCAATGAAGCTATTTTCACTGTTGTTATAAACCAGCTTGCCTGTGCCAAAAACTTTGATGCCATTGAAGAAATTATGGAAAGAAGTCAAATTTGAAAAGTCATGTCGTTTGTCAAACGATTTCTTTTACAATGTAATCAAGATTTATGGCCATTTAGCTGGTCGAATCAATAAATCAATAGAAACCCTTCTAGATATGCCCAAGGGTATAATTGTTGGCCAAATGTGAAAACTTTAATCTTGTGTTGAATATGCTAGTATCTGCAAAGCTTTTTTATGTAGTTCATGAGATATATGTGAAAGCTCCCATGTTGGGTGTAGAAATTGATGCTTGTTGTCTTAATATTCTCATTAAGGGTTATGTGAAAATGGGGATTTACAGTTTGCATTCAATGTGCTCGACGAATTTCCCAAACAAAGATGCAGGCCTAATGTGAGAACTTTCTCACGCTGATGCACTACTTCTGTGCAAAAGGGGAGGTGAATAAGGCATTTGGTTTGCTTGAGAGAATGGAAAATGAGGGTATTGTGGCGGATACAATCACTTTCAATATTTTGATTTCAGGGTTAAGGAAACAAGGAAGGATTGAAGATGGGATGGAGCTGCTGCAGAAAATGAAGCTCAAGGGATGCGAACCAAAATGCAGGGTCTTATCAAGAAGTTCTATATGGTTGCTTGATGCCGGGAAGTTTCTGGAGGCAAAAGAATTCATGGCTATGATGATTTGTGAGGCTAATAGTCCTAGTTTTTGCATCTTACAAGAAGTTGATTCATGGGCTTTGCAATGACAGGTGATTAGGGAGGTTGAGTTGGGTTTTGAAGCAAATGGTGAAACAAGGTTTTGTTCCAAAAATGGGGATGTGGAGAGAGATTCTAAGAAGTTTATTTTCAAGGACTGCTGCTTCTAATATCTGTATTAGTGAGATTGTCAATGGCTAGCATCACTGAACCTTTTGTGTTGAATTTATGCTTACCAGAAGTTGACGTTTGTTATTTGCCGGAATATGCCTGAAAGGATCACCTAATGAAACAACAACAATATATTGGCTGATTAGAGCAGTCTTTGATGTGATCATCTGATTCTAGCTGAAGATTTTCCCCGTCATGCTTTCCAACATCAGATACTTGCTTGGCCATATAAAAATCGAGCTTGTTCTGATGATATCCATTTGTGCTTCAACGAGGAACTATCTGAGTTGCACGTGATCAGTGGACGGCAGTTTGCTGTTCTGCCTTTGCAGTTCTGATGATATACGATCATATGGCTACTCAACTCATACGGACTGATCAATGTACAAACGTAAAATTTGATCCCTTTTCGTTTTTATTCAACATAAATTTCTGCAGAGATTTCGACTTCTATATCCCTTACCTTTTCTATAGACAACATATTATTCAATGAAATGCAAATTTGGGGTCTGCAAGATTCTTGCAAGTCAGTCTGTTTTCTGACGAGAAGGAAAATCAATTAGTAAGTGCCGTTGGGCCTCTTGTGATAACTGCTTGTTGGGCGCTCACACAAAGAATTAAAAGAAAAGCGAAAAAATAGAAATGAGACACGCAGAAATTTACGTAGTTTACCTTTAACTGTTTTAGAGCTACGTTCACAAGATAAATTCCGAATAAATAATTCCTCCACTATTAAAAATAGTAGGTATACAAAGAGAGCAATACAAAATAGTGGCACTCCAAGTGTTTTCCAAAAAAACCCTCCATAATAATTTCATCACTATTTCTCTCCTCTAGTTTTAGGAAACCTTCCTAAAACTAGATAATTCTCTCTCTCCATTTTTTTCTTTCTGTTGTATATTGACGAGGAAAAAATCTTCTCCTATTTATAAGAAAAGAGACACATTAATTACGTGTCTATGACTGAACGTGCTTGTCCTTTTTTTTTTCTCGCAGCCTTATTTGACTTTTTAAAAAAAACATGGGATTTCTTCTTCTTTTGTGTTTTTTTCTACAAGCACGTGCTTGTCCTTTTTTTTTTCTCGCAGCCTTATTTGACTTTTTAAAAAAAACATGGATTTCTTCCTTTTGTGTTTTTTTCTACAAGCTTAAGTGGGTCCCATATGTCAGAGGGATCCCACAGCAAGTGCTTGTTTTTTTTTCCAGGTTTGATATATGTATATATTTATTTGCTTAAAAAGTTACTGTTGCACCGACAAGAATATTGCAGAAGTTCAAACACCATTAATGTGATTAATCCTATAATTTTTTAGTTCTTTTTTTAATCTATGCCATAGAGTTAGACAGTTAGTGGCCAAGTTCTTTTTTTGTTTTTTTTTAATAATCAAAGGCTTACAGCTGGCCTGAAATTTGTGGACCCAATATCAGCTTAAATGGTGTCTGGTGTAAAATATCAGCTAGATATGCAATCTATAGAAGATTTTTATGTGGTACAAGGCGGCTACTACTGACTCAATGTCTACAAACCCACGCGCCTGCTAAGCTTCATAACAGAGGAGGGGTACAACTACAAAGTGCTAAGACGAATTTTATAGCTTTACTTTTCAAAGGCCTCACGACAAATATTTCTACTCTTAAAATAGTCGGTGGTTATTTTCAGTCAGAATATTGTATTATATTGTTTCCTTTACACAACAAGGAATTTGCTACTGATCTTCCTCTTACTGATTCAGTGAACCGTTTTTTTTCCGCGTACAAGAAAATTCAATTTTCTATTCTCAAATTCTTAAAAGGGAGGAGACACTGGCAAGGGAGTTTTGTGGTACTTAAAATAAATCAAAGTTAAGATCCATCAATCAGGTACATTTATTCTGAAAACTTGCAGATTGGATCTACCTGTCATTATTTTGCTTTGATTCTTGTGGTTACTAGTTGAAGAATTTTAAATGGCTAATTGCAATGCTATTAACTTACAACTAGTAGTTGAAGAAGTGAGTTGAGTGTTTGATTCTTGAAATCTTTGTTTCATGATGTAAAAGTAGCTTTTTCTCCACCCAAAAAAGGTTCTTTTGACTGCTTTCATGAAATCTTCTGATTCTTGATTGATTGCTAATAGTAACTAAACAAATTTTATGATTAAATTCTTATGTTTGATTTTTCAGCAAGGACTTACAAAATATTTGCCCTTATGCATCAAAATATAACTTAGAAGAAGTAGTTGAAGAAGAAAGTCGTGTCTTTGATTCTTGAAATCTTTGTCTTAATGTAAAAGTAGCTTTTTCCCCCTAGATGATTCCTTTGACCCTTCTTCATGAAATTTTGGATTCTTAATGGATTGCTAATAGTAAATAAACAAATTTTATGGTTAAATTCTTTTGTTTGATTTTTGATCAACGACTTGTAAATATTGTCTCTTATGCATCGATCTGTAGATGGAGCTTGCTGGGTCAGTTATAGAACTTGTAAACAAGTTATGGACTCCAGTAGGAACTGCTGGGAATATCATAGACACATGGACCAACATATGAGATTTGAGAAGGAAGTGAATGAACTAAACAGTCGGAAGGAAGATGTAGATTCAAGATTACGTGCAGAGCTTATTCCAGGGAAATTACTAAAAAGAGGTTGAGCTTTGGTTGCAAAATATAGAGACTATCAACGTGAAACTTTTGCAATTGAGCAAGAAGTTGCGAAGCGGAAATATCTTTCACGTGCACGCTTGGCAAAACTTTTTAAGAAGATAAAGAAGTGGAGGATCTTCGTCAAAAGGGTGATTTTGGTGACAGTTTGATGATTGATGAACCTGCAGATGTTGGAGAGATCTTACCTGTAACAACATTAGTAGGTGAAACAGCAAAAGAAGATGGAAGAAATTTGGACTGCTTGATGGATAATGATGTTAGAAAGGTTGGAATTTATGGCATGGGTGGTGTTGGAAAAACAACCATTATGAAGCATATCAACAACAGACTCCAAAGAGGCCGTGACAAATTTGAAAGTGATTTGGGTGACAGTGTCACAACCACTAAATTTGGGAACTTACAGAAAGACATTGCAGCTGCATTGAATCGAGATTTTGCACAATATGGGATGAAACAAAATGGCTGTCAAGTTATTTAAATGGCTGGGAAAGAGAAAAACTGGTTGTTAATCCTTGATGATATGTGGGAAGCATTCAATCTTGAGGATGTAGGAATTCCTGAGCCTACACCTGATAATGGATGCAAATTAGTATTAACAACTCGATTGCTTGACGTTTGTCGGAGAATGGATTGCAAGGATATCAAAATGGGCTTCTTACTGAAGAGGAGGCATGGAACTTATTTGTGGAAAAAGTTGGAATCAAGTTTTTAATACCCCGGAATTAGAAGCAACAGCAAAACAAGTTGCTGATGAATGTGCCTGCTTGCCTCTTGCAATTATCACTATAGCTGGTAGTATGAAGGGCGTAGATGACATATATGAATGGAAAATGCTCTAGAGGATTGAGGGAATCTACAAAGGGGCTTAGTGACATGGGTAAGGTGTTTGAGCAGCTAAAATTTAGTTATGCGCGTTTGAAAGATGACAAGTTCAGGCAGTGTCTCATATATTGTGCATTATACCCGGAGGACTTTTTGATCAAAAGGACACAGCTGATAAGGCATTTGAGGTTTAGGAATAGTAGATAAAATGAAAAGTAGCAAGCAGAGTTTGACAAGGGATACTATGCTAAACAAGCTTGAAAATGCTTGTCTTTTGGAAAGCATTTGATAAGAAATATGTGAAGATGCATGACCTAATTAGGGACATGGTAATACAGATGAAAAGCATGGATCGTCAATCCTTGTAGAAGCTGGAGTTCGGTTAAGAGAATTACCAAATGAGAACAGATGGATGGAGGAACTTGAGAGCGTATCCTTGATTGACAATCACATATCAGAAATTCCTTCTAGATTGTCACCAAAATGTCCAAAACTTCAAACCATGTTACTGGCACAGAATAAAGATCTGGTTAGAATTCCAGATTCTTTCTTTTCATGCATGCATGTTTTGAGGCTTCTGGATCTGTCTTTATACTGGAATTAAGAATTTACCAAACTCCATCTCACATTGGAGAATCTTGTTGCATTGTATCTTAAGCATTGCAAACGATTGCAGTCCGTGCCTTCTGTAGCAAAGCTAGGTGCACTAAGGGAGTTGGATCTAGATATACTGGAATCCAACATGTACCTGAAGGCATGGAAAGTTTGATCAATCTCAGGTATCTTAATCTCTATGTGCGAGATCTAGAGTTACCAATCGGAATATTAAAGCTCTCTTGCCTTGAATACTTCGACTGTGGTGCAGATCAAAAAATTTGAAAGTAAAAGGTGAGGAATTGGTAGGCTTGAAAATGATAGAAAAAATTGAATGTCAATTACAGTTTATCTAGTTTTAATATATTTGTTGGGTCTCTGCATGGCCGAGTGCTGAGAAAGTACTTTCTACAATCTGGGAGAGGAGGACTTGTATACAGCTGAGACTTCAAAAAAGTTGTAAGAATAATTGATTATGGCATCAGTGAAAAGGCATAGAAGATTCACTTTTGGTCCCAATTGATGTTGAGTACCTGAGTATTGAGAGGTGCCACAATTTCAAAACCTTGAGCTATTTTTCAACACAGAAGAATGAAATTCATTTTAATTCAGGAAAAGAAAGCCTGGCAATGACATCACTTCTTTGCATGCTACACCACAATCAGTTCTTCCTAGTGCCTTTTCCAGTCTCACAGTTCTCAAAATCCAAGGTTGTTCAAATATAAGGAGTCTGTTCAAACCTGGGTTGCTTCTACTACTTCAAAACCTTGAAGAGGTTCTTATTTATGACTGCCCACAAATGAAGCAGTTTTTACAACAACAGATGAGCAGGAAGCAAGCAGCAGCAACCATTTACCAATGGAAAATAAAGGTATTGCCATGAGGTTTGTTCTCCCCAACTTGAGGAGTCTCTCTTTGTGTAGGCTACCAGAATTAAAAGCATCTGTCTGGGGTTGGTGCTTTGTCCTTCTCTCCTTTACATGACAGTTACTGCATGTCCAAATATAAGAAGGCTCCCGCTTGAGCTTCCGATTGTTGATGGTAGCATTTCCTCCACCTAATCTCGAACAGATCTATGTTCAAGATGAAAAATGGTGGGAATCACTGGAATGGGATCAACCTGGCTCTAAGATTGCCCTTCAACCTTTCTGCAAGTTTCTATATATAATTAATGCAATCTGACAAGGATAAGCTGTTCAAGGATCTGTAAATGCTCAGGCAAGCATTATTTTCTAGCTAGGCTACTATTATCTATCCTTAAAAGGCTCAAAGCTCACCAGGAGCTTGTTTGGGGTAAATGAATTCCATAAAATTGTATGGAATTCATTTATAAATCCCATTTTTCATGTTTGGTATAAATAAAAATTCATTTGAAGTTCCATATGTTTAATTCTATGGAATAGTTGTGCTTGGACCAAATTATTCGAAATTGATAGAATTTGCAAATGAATTCTAAACTTGAAGGAATACAAAAGCTAGTAAATTTAATAAATTTTAAGTGCAAGTTAGTAAAGCTATATAGTTTGAATTCTATGGTTGATCCAAAAATCAAATGAATTTCATTGAGTTACCTTATGAAATCAATGATCTCAACTACGACTATCTTGTGCTCACTGAATACACAATTAGTTTGAAAAAGCAGAATATCAAATTGTATTCTAATTTTTTTTTTTTTAAAGGTATATACAAGAATATATATAGGAGAATTGATACAAGCTAATTTTAACTATTGACCATATAATCAAGGACACTAATTATGCTTGAATTGATACAAGCTCATTATTAGCTATTGACCCTATAATCAAGGACACTAATTATGCTTGACTATTTCACAAAGATTACTAAAATCAAGCCTAAAATATCTCTACACAATTTACTCTATCCAACCCTCACCAACCGTACCAAGAGTTGGATTGTTAGAGCTAAAGAATCAAATCTGGCAAGGTTATTATTACAAACCCACTCTCCCGGTTCCCTTTTGATCGATTTAAGAAAACCTGGTTGGGTTTCTACGTTTGGTGATGGAGTTTTTGATGAGTTTCCTGAGTTCTTGACTCGTTGGATTATAAAGTTTTTGAGATCGGCAAGGCTTATTTAATTGATGCTCCTGACAAAGGTGGAAGCGTTATCCAAGACTTAAAATAGCATATTAATATAAAGAAAGTGGTGATTTCTTCGAGTTTTTATAAGATTGGGAACGAATTTGCAGATATGGTACTATTGGTTGACATGGGACGTGTCACAACCACTAAAATTTGGGAACTTACAGAAAGACATTGCAGCTGCATTGAATCGAGATTTTGCACAATGTAAGGATGAAACAAAAATGGCTGTCAAGTTATTTAAAGGCTGGGAAAAGCGAAAAAACTGGTTGTTAATCCTTGATGATATGTGGGAAGCATTCAATCTTGAGGATGTAGGAATTCCTGCCTACACCTGATAATGGATGCAAATTAGTATTAACAACTCGATGCGTGACGTTGTCGGGGAATGGATTGCAAGGATATCAAAATGGGGTTCTTACTGAAGAGGAGGCATGGAACTTTGTGGAAAAAGTTGGAAATCAGTTTTTAATACCCCGGAATTAGAAGCAACAGCAAAACAAGTTGTGATGAATGTGCCTGCTTGCCTCTTGCATTGTCACTATAGCTGGTAGTATGAAGGGCGTAGATGAATATATGAATGGCAAAATGCTCTAGAGGAGTTGAGGGAA